>NC_053027.1:236709502-237009502 GCF_003073215.2 Triticum urartu | reverse complement strand
GCATATTAGCTTTGGTCAAAGTTAAGCTTTGTAAGTTTTGACTAAGTTTATAAACAAAAATATTAATATATACAATAAAAATTCAATACCACTAGATTCATTATTAAATGTACTTTCACATCATATAGATTTGTTATGGTAAATGTTTATATATTTTTCTATAAACTTGATCAAACTTTGCAAAGTTTGATTTCGGTCAAACCTAATATGCAGACTAAATAAAAACAGAGGAAATACTGAGTAGGATTTTACACTACTGCGTACACCATCGGACGAATTATTGGCCTCGCCAGCCCAGAATAAATCATGTATCAAATATATAATCAAGTTAAAACATGAAGGTAATCATATTGAATTAAATATTGCTATATATATATAGTGTTACTATTCATCACCTAGGGTGCAGAATAAGTTATTCTTCACCCGAGGTAATCTTATGATCATTTCATAATTAAATTACGTTTTGAATTCAAATAGTTACATTCATATTGGTTCATTACGTAAAATTTGACATAAAAAATAAAAATATAGGTCATGAGACAAGAAAATTTACAGTTTATGTGTATTTTGGACTATGTTTTTACGTTTGTAATTTTACATAATATAAAATATTTTTTACGTTGATTATATATTTTCTTACGGTCCCTTTTTGCGTCGGAAATAAGACAACTTACGGAACGTAAAATTACAATGCATTGATGGTAAAATAGAGGGGGTGAAGAATAAGTATTCCTCACCCAGGGTGACGAATAGCATGACCCTATAGTGTTACTATTCATCACCCAGGCTGCAGAATAAGTTATTCTTCATCCGAGGTAATCTTACGATCATTTCATAATTAAATTACATTTCGAATTCAAATAGTTACATTTCTATTGATTCATTACGTAAAATTTGACATAAGAAAATAAAAATATAGGTCATAAGACAAGAAAATTTACAGTTTATGTGTATTTTAGACTATGTTTTTATGTTTGTAATTTTACATAACATAAAATATTTTTTACGGTGATTATATATTTTCTTATGGTCCCTTTTTTACGTCGGAAATAAGACAAAACTTACGGAACGTAAAATTACGGTGAATTAATGGTAAAATAGAGGGGAGTAAAGAATAAATAGTCCTCACCCAGAGTGACGAATAGTGTGACCCTCTATATATATATATATATATATAGGACAAATGTTTCTACAAGCAGTATTGTATGTAGTATCTGTCGAAACCGAGGGTACGTACGTGTAGTGTGTAGTATATAGTATATAACAATGATTAGGTAGTATATATACTAATTTTAAGGTAGTATATACCTTTTTTGAGTATGCTCTTTTTTACGTACAAATATGTATGTATTTCACAAATATAACAAAAACTATATATATATATAGGATCGCGCTATTCGTCACCCTGGGTGAGGAATTCTCACCCCAGCCTATCCCATGTCCAGAATTTTGAAGCGTAAGAAACAAAAACACTTGAGGTAAGATTACTATGGGGAGGAAGGAAACCATTCGTTAGCCGCATAAAAGGGAGAGAGGTAGTCTTACATTATGCATGCCACTAAGTTACGTCCTATGAGAAACTATCTAGATTTGATGTGATGGAATTTCACAAAAAGATGTAATGGAAATCTCAGTAGGAATCTTTTTGGTGGTACAATTTCTGGAATTTTGTCCTCAATTATACACTATATTTTTATTTGAATGACATTCCTAAGAGAACCTTATTGTTATCATATAAACACAACATCACCTTTTAGTCTGGGGAATAGTGTTATCTTGAAGGGCCTGAGGCTGAACTTTATTTAAACATTGAAGAATTTACATATCAGCTCTAAGAAAACAGAGCTAGAATTTACAGGGTCAGCTCTTAAGAAAAACAGAACTATAACTCTATACATGGCCTCAGATAGCACACTGATTACACGACCCTCCAGGGAGAACCCTTTGTTTCTTAAGAAAAGCAGAATGGTGCCCCATGCTGAATTATGCTCGCTGGCATGTACCAATTGCTATAGTAGTGTAGATGGTAGAAAATGAGCATATAGTTCATTTCTTCTTAAATTTTTTTCCAGACCAACACTTCAATTCAATTTTGTTGCAGAAGAACAGTTTGATCTAAAAACACAAAGCATGCCTAGGAGCTCACTGAATAGGGGGTGCTGTATCTAGATGAGGTGGCAACAACTGGAAATAAAATGGACCGTGTGGTACAATAGAAGCTTAGTGAATCATTACTGTCGTAATAAAGGAGCTACATAATTCTCATATATAGGTCAGAATGTTACAGAAATAAGATACTCCCTCCGTCCCACAATATAAGAGCGTTTTTGACACTAGTAGTAGATTTGAAGGAAATGTAAGACATTTGACTGAACCAAACACAGATCTTCTCCCATGAGATGGATTGATAAATTGCTTAAATTAGAATTTAAGAGGGTTGAATCAAATACTGGAAGAACTGATGATAGAGAGACTAATCCCATAAAGCCTATATGCACATGGAAAGAAGTATGCTTTCTCAAAATTATCTACATCCAGATCATGGTTATCAAAAAATTGCAGTAGTCCAGACTGCAATATAGCAATTCAATCTGCATACCCTCCAAGAACTAATTACATGTACTACTTGCCAGAATAGAGCTCTGTAGGATTAGGAATCAAGGTTCTGGAGATGGACATCTGGTCGAAGCCCGACTGATTTGCTCTGTGCCTTTGAGAGCTGTTGAACAGCAACATCGGATGGAAGAGTAGCCTCCGGAAGTCACACGTTCCAATTCAAATAGGAACAAAACATTATTCCTGGGATAAGCTCGCAGAAAGAATTTGGAAGCAAAATCGTATTTCCTTTACTCGCTAATTTTGGTCCACACAAGAGAACAATTAAACCAATATACTGTAATTTTTTTTCTGTTCTACTTTACCAGGCCTTCATTGGCATGTCTACATGAACCAACAAGAAGCACATCTGAAAACAGGCTGCTAGTGCTTGTTTGCTAAAGAAATGTTAAGCATGATTGAGGAACAAAATCACCTTTTTCATTGCTATAAACCTGAATTTTAGAGCGTGGAATAGTTGCCCACTCCGCCATGCCCCGCTGCAGTCGGCGAGTCACCTCCTCTATGCCTGCCCGTTGGTGGTTGATTTTGGGGCCACGTTGGGGTTCCAGCCACCTTCCGTGGCCTCTGTTCACAATCTGCCAGATGTCGCTCACCTTGCCATCGATATTCTTCCGGCTCTGTTGCTGCTGCATTTGGAGGCATCGAAACAACGTCGTGTTCCTAAGAAAATGGAGAGTATTCCTAAGAAAATCTAATTACAGATAGGAAAAGGAAGATTGCTACACAGCTTCACAAAAGGAAGACTAAGAAGAATCAACCATATGAAGGTAAGTTATATCTTTTGTGTTCCATGGCAGAGTTCGACATTTTTAGACCAACTTCAATTCAGAATGGAAAGGCCATGGCACCCACCGAAGCCATCCATGTGCTGCCCAAATAGACAAATAATTATGAAGCAACATTTTGGAACTATTGACTCAATTATAGCTATCAGCATACTGCCGGGGTGAAAAATGGAAATGATCAATAGCAGACTGGATAAGCTATCAGCGTACTGCCAGGATGAAAAATAGAAATGATCAATAGCAGACTGGATAAGTAATGTATGCAAAGGCATGCATATAACCATGTAGATGAATCAATATTAAACGGGACGAAAAAGAAAAGCATGTCAATGGCACTATGCCATTGTTACAAATGTATTAAGTCACAGAGTAGAAATTGATCATACTTGAATGGACAGCTTTGCAAGATAGGAAAACGGAATGAAGATGAACAAAATCAATTCCTTACAGTATACATGAATCTAATGTAAAGATGATATGTTGATCTTCCATATAAAATCCATGGTTACGGTTTGTTTCAATAAATGTGCCAACTTAGATGGTAAATTTGCAAGCTTCGACGGAATGTAGAAACTTGGCAGATATGATTTTGTTTCAATGACAAAAGGCTGATGTATGTGTTAAATTTTCATAGCAACTAGCCGCATGATAAGAAAGAAGAAGAAATAATCATTATCTCATGATAGATCAGAAATTATGCCTTGGAGACATGCAGAAGAAGAGCGAAGCTATTTTTTTAATTTGTGCATGATAATTTGCATAGCTATTCATCCTACATGCCAGCGTTGTATTGAAGTGAAGGAGCATCATTAGAATAGGAAACTTGGGCGACAAATCAAGCAAACACTTCTAACTGGACGTGAAAAATGTGTACCTCACAAGCATGCTGAATGTATCCCTGAATAAAATAGAAAGTATTCATCTGACTAGTAAGCCCATAACATCGATTTGTTGGCAGGATTTCCTTATCAAAATTTGATGTTGGGACATGAATTTCTGAAACAAACAACTGCAAGTGCTAGGTTTGGCAACCACAAAATCCCGAATGGAAAACAGTAACAAAACCTGAACCAAAAAAAGCCTAGCTGGACTCAGGATTTAGCTCGCCACTGTACCCTGACGTTGAAGCCCACTGGTGTGCTCCGCGCACCATATAACCACCCGCAGTAGTGCCGAGGCCGGCCGGCGCTTGCTGATGCCACCTGTCGAGCCGGCCGCAGGCGCCCAAAGCTTCAAACCTTTGGGTAAAAGGAAAACAGTCTTAGAAATTGTCCTAGAAAGGAACAGCTTAAAGATTCACGTACACCTAAAGCCTGTACTTGTATGAGCACACAACTTGTAAACACTCCTTAATCTGAATCGCGTTATTCATTTTCTGTCAATGGCTTAATAAACTCCAAAATACAACAATGTTTGCTAACAAGAAAATTTGTTTGCTTTATACTGAATCCCAGATTTGTTGGAATTACCGAAGGCACTAGTTGTGAATTCCAATTAGGCAACTGCATAGTCCAGCTAGCTATGCTTCATTGTAGTATCTCCAAATCAAGCTAATTTCCTAGCGCACATGACCATCTCCTGAAGTGACTGATGCAACCAACTTTGATATAATAAACTCAATAGCAGTCGAACCCCAATCCTAACCAACTAGAACAATAATTTTCCCGCCTGCGCACCATTGTCTTGTCTCCAAGTCCCTTGCATACATCTTCTTCTGCTCCTAGATTTCTTGGCAGAATTTCAATTATTGGTTTGCCTAATAAATTCAAAAAACATAAAGCTAGCATCACCAATACAAATCATATCTTAAGAATAGCATACAACAAAAATCCTCGCAAGGTGAATATTCTTATAGTGAAGAAATATTGCTCGTATGTATGTGCAAATTTCGATTAACACAAATTTACAGATAATTAGCATTGTCAGCTAGGTACAGGCTGATTCTTTATGTAAATCACCACTAACATTCAATTAAGTCAGAACCATCATTTTTTTTACTTCAGGATTAAAATTCGTGAAATTTAGACAAAAGCAAAATCAGAGAGAGGACCACATGTCCCGTGAAAACAAAAGTTGACCTCAGCTAGATCGAAGTCTGATACTCTGCTGTTGTTCCTTTTTCTCCGCAGCCTTAAGCTCCTCCTCTTCTTCTATGTCATCGACACGCCCTTCATCTCCTCCGCTATGATATCCATCTCCACCACCAGGAGCCCTTCTCCAGAATTACCTCCATCACCCGAGCTTCTCATTTTCCTTTCCTTTCTTGGTCTTCTTCCTCTTTCCCCACACCGTTCCCAAAAACCAATAACCCTAACCCCAGAAATTCAGAAGTTTATGGAGGAGGATAGGGGAAGAATAGGAGGAGGCTGGTCTTACTGGCGATAATACCGTCGACGCTGGAGAGGGACGCCGGAGAACGCCGTTGTCCTGCCGAGCTCGCCCGGATCTTGCACCGCCCACGGCGCCTCCGAGTTGCTACCGCATGAGAGAGGAAAGGGAACTACTCCACACGCGAGAGAGGTAGTCCTCGCCGCCGGGTCGTCCGTCCGGTGCCGTCGCTGCCGCTGCCTCCGCCGCAATGACGAGATGTGAAGCATCGGGGCCGGAGGGAGAGAGGAACGAACCGGGGGAGTGGGCTAGTTTTTTTTTTCCTTTTGACATCTGGGGGGTGGGCGACCAGCTAACGTTTGTGTTGAAGTAAAATTACATTGGCTGACCGTTCAGTTAAATGTACACCATCGCTCGGTCGATCGACCCGGTTGAAGAATTACTTATTCTTCAGCCAGGGTCACCAAAAGACAAGGTGGTAAGAGCATTTCATTAGTTAACACATTTCACTAGTTAACACATAATTCCAGAAATAATGCATCATCTTCTCTTGGTTTTCACAGTCTTGTATGTAGCAATCGGCAAGGTGGTAAGAGCAAGTATAATAAGATGATGTAAGTGGGTTATAAGAATTTAAATAATGTATTCTTGTTGAGTTGGAGGAGAGAGAAAATAAACGGGCTGTAGATTAACAGCCAGCTGCGGCAATGCTCCTAGAAACTTTGTGAGAGTGTAAGGTGAGTCATAGTAGTATATATTTACAGCTAACTATTATATGTCTTGCCTATAAAATTGACTATAGATGACATAACAACAACATATAGCCAACATCCGGCTATACTATTAACCATTCCCTAAGAGTCGCCATAGTGCATTAATGTGACGTTTCCAATTCAATTGTACACTAATCATACATGCAAGCGTGTACGATCAAGATCAGGGACTCACGAAAAGATATCACAACACAACTCTAAAAATAAATAAGTCATACAAGCATCATAATACAAGTCAGGGGCCTCGAGGGCTCGAATACAAGTGCTCGATCATAGACGAGTCAGCAGAAGCAACACTATCTGAGTACAGACATAAGTTAAACAAGTTTGCCTTGAGAAGGCTAGCACAAAAAATAGCAACGATCGAAAAGGCAAGGCCTCCTGCCTGGGACCTCCTAACTACTCCTCGAAGCCGAACTCGACGTAGAAACATCCTCGGGATCCTCTGGCTCCTGGACTTCATCATCTGGTTGCATCATCCGAGAAGAAGGAAAAAATGGGGTAAAGGGGGAGCAAAGCAACCGTGAGTACTCATCGAAAGTAGTCGCAAGCAAGGATCTACACTACATATGCATTGGTATCAATGAAATGGGTAGTATCCGTGGACTGAACTGCAGAATGCCAAAATAAGAGGATAGCTAGTCCTATCGAAGACTACGCTTCTGGCAGCCTCCATCTTGAAGCAGATAGAAGAGAGTAGCTGGTAAGTTCACCAAGTATCATCGCATAGCATAATCCTACCCGGCGATCCTCTCCGCGTCGCCCTGTGAGAGAGCGATCACTGGGTTGTATCTGGCACTTGAAAGGGTGTGTTTTATTAAGTATCCGATTCTAGTTGTCATAAGGTCGGGGTACAACTCCGGGTCATCTTTTTACCGAGGGACACGACTATTCGAATAGATAAACTTCCCTGCAGGGGTGCACCACATTACCCAACACGCTCGATCCCTCTGGTCGGACACACTTTCTTGGTTCATGCCCGGCTCGGAAGATCAACACGGCGCAGCCCTACCTAGGCACAACAGAGAGGTCGGCACGCCGGTCAAAATCCTAAGCGCGGGTCTGGGCCCATCGCCCGTTGCACACCTGCACGTTGCGAGTGCGGCCGGAAGCAGACCTAGACTCCCTAATACAAGAGCAGGCGTTCCAGTCCAATCCGGCATGCGCCGCTCAGTCGCTGACGTCGAGAAGGCTTCGACTGATACCACGATGTCGAGTGCCCATAACTGTTCCCACGTAGTTGGTTAGTGCGTATAGGCTCGTAGCCAGACTCAGATCAAATACCAAGATCCCGTTAAGCATGTTAATTGATGTAACCGCGGACGCCGACTAGGGGTCAGGCCCACCTCCCTCCTAGGCGGTCTCAACCTGCCATGTCGCTCCGCCACAAAGATCCACCCAGAGGGTCGTCGGGACAAATGTCCTTTTAGCCCCCAATCCGTGAATCACTCACGGGTACTCTACGAGCCGACCTGACTTTAGTCACCACATGTATCATATATTACGTATATAAGAGTATATACCCGTGATCGCCTCCCGAGTGATCATGTCCTGATAGTATAGCATGGCAGACAGACAAGAATGTAGGGCCACTAATGATAAACTAGCATCATATACTAAGCATTTAGGATTACAGGTAAAGGTAACAACAGAAGTAGCAAAGACAGGCTATGCAGCAGAATATGATTAACTGAAAGCAGTAACATGCTTCAGTACTCTAATGCAAGTAGTAGATAGAAGGAATAGGCGATATCGGGTTGATCAAGGGGGGGGCTTGCCTGGAAGCTCGACAGAGAAGGATGGGTCGTCAACACCGTAGTCGTACTGGGTAGAAGCGGCGTCGGTCTCGGTGTCTAACGAGAGAAGAGAGGGGAGAAACAATAAATATAATGCAAACATATGCATGACGATGCATGACATGCCAATGAGCGGTGCTAGGTGTGCCCTAACGCGACAGTAGGTGATATCGACAAAGGGGGGGACATCCGGGAAAGTATTCCCAGTGTTTGACGTTTTTGGACAGATGAACATGAGGTGGATTGTTGCATGTTCGCTATTCTAGAGACGTGTGGCGGATGAACGGACTGCATATTCGGATTCGTCTCGTCGTTCTGAGCAACTTTCATGTACAAAGTATTTTCATCTGAATTGCGGATTATTTTATACAGATTTAATCATTTTCAGGAATTAACAGATCTAATTTAAATGAAATTTAGGTTTACTGCATCAGCATGATGTCAGCAGTCAACAGTGCATTTGACTTGGTCAAACTCACATGCGGGACCCACTGTAATAGTCACAATTTAATTAAAGTGCGATTTAACAACTAACCTAGTTAATTAGGTCAAATTAAGCAAGGTTAATTAATTAAACTAATTATAGTACTAATTAATCAATTAATTCAATTCATTATTTCCTTTTATTTTTATTTTCCATTTTTGTTTTCTTTCTCTACTATTTTCCTTTTATTTGATTTACAGGGGGAGGGCCCCACTCGTAAGTGGCTCAGGCCACCTCCCTCTTGTGCACGAACGTGCAGAGGGGAGGGGCAGTGTAACGCCCCGAGACCGATGTATCAGGTGTCCTCCAGTTATTCGCTGTTGTTGCCTTGTCATTGCTTGCGTGTCATGCATGTCATATCATGTCATTATATGCATTTCATTTGCATACATGTTTGTCTCATACATTCGAGCTTTTTCCCCGTTGTCCGTTTTGCATTCCGGCGCTCCTATGTCCTCCGGTGATCCTTTCTACCTCTTTTCGTGTGCGGGTGTTAAACGTTTTCGGATTGGACCGATACTTGTCATGCGGCCTTGGTTTACTACCGGTAGACCGCCTGTCAAGTTTCGTGCCATTTGGACTTTGTTTGATACTCCAACGGTTAACCGAGGGACCGAAAAAGCCTCGTGTGTGTTGCAGCCCAACACCCTTCCAATTTGGCCCCAAAACCCACCAAAAACCCCTCCATCGTCTAGAGCGTTCGATCACGATCGCGTGGCCGAAAACCGCACTCCATTTGGAGCTTCCTAACTCCCTCTACCTCTATTTAAAGCCCCCCCCCCCCGAAATTTTCGGGCAAACCCTAGCAAAATCCCCTCCTCGCGCGCCGGACAAAATACTCACCGACGGACGTGTCCGTTTCGTTCCGCCGGCGCCACGTGTCGCTACGGGGTTCGCCAGCCCGGGAGCCCGTGCCCGGCCCCCGCGGCCCGCCTAGCGCCGCGCCGCCCCATCGCGCGTGCCGCCGCCCTCGTCCTCCCCTCGCACCACCCGAGCCGCCCCGTTCCGGCCGCTGCACCACCGCCGGCGGCGAGCTCCGCCACCGAGCCGCCCCGCTCCGGCGCCTAGCGTCGCGCCGCCCGGAGACCGCTGCCGTCCACCGCCTCCTCCTCGACGCTTCGCGCCACCGGATCCGGCCACCTCCTCTCGGGTCCGGCGAGCCTCGTCGACGCCGGCCGCCGCGGCCATTGACTCCGGCGACCTCATGCTGCTACAGTGGATCTGGATCTGAAACTTCTCACGGTTGACTTTTTTCTTCCCGAAACCCTAGATTTTTGCAATCTTTGGCATGCCATAAATCTGCATCCGTAGCTCCGATTCATGCATGTAGCATATCAAAATGTTCTTCTCGACGAGTACATCATTTTATCTCATTGCATCATTTTCATTTGAGCTCATCTTGATGCCCGAAATGCTGTTGGAAGAGGGCTATGTAAGAAATATGTCAGATCTGTTTCAGCAAATGGCCTTTTGTCATTTTGGCCATGATTAATGTGTGCATGCTATGATCCTGAGCTCTACATGTGTTTTGTAGAATGCCATGCCATCTTTACAGGGGTGTATGCCATGTATTTTTTTGATCTTTGTGGTGACTAGCACAAGCATGCAAAGTAGCCTACTCGTTGATGCTGATTTCAGGGATTTAGAATTTCACTAAGTCCTTGTCCTGATATTGTTTTTATGCCATATGTTCATGTTGTTTCCTACTGATCCGTGCCTCTTTTGAGGATGATAAGTAAGGATGTTTTGTTAACATTGTGGTGCTCTACCCATCCATGTCTTTGTTTGCAATTATGGAGCACCCTAGCTTGAGTCAATCAAGCTCTACTTTTGCTATAAAATGATCCTGGCAGACTGTTGACATGTTTAGCGATTTTGCCGAGGATGTTGCTATTGATCTGTGCATGCTATGTTGTTTTTCTTGCCATGTCTAGCTTCTATGCCATGTCTATTTGATGGATGTATGCTTAGTTTGTCATGCCATGCTCTATAGTGAGTGCATCGAGCTCATAAACATGCCTACTTGTTAATCTGTTTTGCATGCTCCAGTTTTTCACTAAGTCTGAATCTGTTTATGTTTTTGCTATGTTCACATGCTTGCAAATGTATTTTCTGATCCCTTTTGGCTCATGGCCACTAAGGGACTTTTGTTATATGTTTAGAGGAGCTTCATGCCATGCCTTGCTTTGCCATGATATGTTCCTGTAGCATGTAGTTATCGTGCTCTAAACATTGCTTCCTGATGATAAATTCCTGACATGCTGTTAATTTCACTAATTCTGAAACCTGTTATCTTTTGCACTTTTGCCATGCTTGTTTGAACTTGTTAATGAGTGAATTAGCCATAGCTCAGTGTTCATCTTTTGTCAAGCATCATGAGTGTATCAATGCCATGTATTTTGTTGCCATGTTTGAGTGCTGTAGCATGTTGTTCTTGATGCATTTAGATGGTCTCGTGCTGATTATCGCAGACCGGCGCCATATTCGTTTTGCTTGTCATTTTCAAACCGTGCATCCGATTCCGGTGATCTTTATATCGATTTCAACCGAAATCAACTCCACTTTCCAGTGGCACTCTTGATTTTCCAAGTTGAGGCCAGGTTCAATCATTCCTTTTCAAATCATGCATATGCATCGCATACCGCATCCCGCATATCATGCCATGTTCATGTGTTGGTTGTTTACTATGTTGGGTGCTTCTTTCTGGTGTTGCTTCTTCGGGTTGGTTCCGATAACGTCGCATTGTGAGGAACCGTTCGGCTACGTCCATTTGTCTTCTTCATGTACTCGTTCTTCTTCCTTGCGGGATTTCAGGCAAGATGACCATACCCTCGAAATCACTTCTATCTTTGCTTGCTAATTGCTCGCTCTTTTGCTATGCCTATGCTGCGATTCCTACCACTTGCTTATTATGCCTCCCATATTGTTAAGCCAAGCCTCTAACCCACCTTTTCCTAGCAAACTGTTGTTTGGCTATGTTACCGCTTTGCCCAGCCCCTCTTATAGCGTTGTTAGTTGCAAGTGAAGATTGGAGCTTGTTCCATGTTTGGAACATGGTTATTTTGTTGGGATATCACAATATCTCTTATTTAATTAATGCATCTATATACTTGGTAAAGGGTGGATGGCTCGGCCTTATGCCTGGTGTTTTGTTCCACTCTTGCCGCCCTAGTTTCCGTCATATCGGTGTTATATTCCCGGATTTTGCGTTCCTTACACGGTTGGGTTATAATGGGAACCCCTTGACAGTTCACCTTGAATAAAAGTCCTCCAGCAAGGCCAAACCTTGGTTTTACCATTCGCCACCTAGCCTTTTCTTTCCCTTGGGTCGGCCAGCCCAGGGGTCATCTTTATTTTAACCCCCCCGGGCCAGTGCTTCTCTAAGTGTTGGTCCAACCCAGAGCACCGTGTGGGGCCGTCCCTTGGCAACTTGGGTTACATTGGATCCCGTACACTTAGCTTATCCGGTGTGCCCTGAGAACGAGATATGTGCAGCTCCTATCGGGATTTGTCGGCACAGCGGGTGGTCTTGCTGGACTTGTTTTACCATTGTCGAGGATGTCTTGTAACCGGGATGCCGAGTCTGATCGGATTGTCTTGGGAGAAGGAATATCCTTCTTTGACCGTGAGAGCTTGTGATGGGCTAAGTTGGGACACCCCTGCAGGGTTTTGAACTTTCGAAAGCCTTGCCCGCGGTTATGGGAAGATGGGAATTTGTTAATGTCCGGTTGTAGATAACCTGAAACTTAACTTAATTAAAATGCACCAACCGCGTGTGTAGCCGTGATGGTCTCTTCTCGGTGGGGTCCGGGAAGTGAACACGGTGTTGGAGTTATGTTTGACGTAGGTTGTTCTAGGATCACTTCTTGATCATAGTTGTTCGACCGTGCTTTTGCCTTCTCTTCTCGCTCTCATTTGCGTATGTTAGCCACCATATATGCTAGTCGCTTGCTGCAGCTCCACCTCATACCTTTTACCCTTCCTATAAGCTTAAATAGTCTTGATCGCGAGGGTGTGAGATTGCTGAGTCCCCGTGACTCACAAATACTTCCAAAACCAGTTTGCAGGTGCCGATGTTATCGAGCAGGTGACGCAACCAAGATAAAGGAGGAGCTCGATGAAGATCTTGTCCTTTGTGTTTTTTCGTTCTAGTTGATCAGTAGTGGAGCTCAGTTGGGACGATTGGGGACTTTGTCGCATTTGGGGGTTGATCTTTATTTTGGTTCCATAGTCGGACCCTGAGTGTATTGGATGAATGTAATGACTTATTTATGTATTTGTGTGACGTGGCGAGTGTAAGCCAACTATGTACCTTTCCCCTTTATTTATTTACATGGGTTGTTGTGAAGATTACCTCACTTGCGACATTGCTTTCAATGCGGTTATGCCTCTAAGTCGTGCTTCGACACATAGGAGATATAGCCGCATCGAGGGCGTTACAGGCAGGGGGCGCGGCGGCCGGACCTGGCCCCTGAGAGACCATGGCCGAGGCCAGCAGCGGGGTAGGCGGAGCAGGGCAGAGGGCGGCCGGAGCCGGCCAGCAGCAGCTGCTGCTGCAACAGCAGCAGAACCAGCAGGTGGCGGGCGATAGAGAGCGAGGGGGGAAAGCAGGGAGTAGCAGCTGCAGCGCATGCTGACAGGAGCAACAATGCGGGATTGCGGCCGGGGCTCGCTCGTGGGAGCCGGGTGCTGGGTGGCGCGCACGCTAAAGGGAGGCGCCGGCGGTCAGGCACGAGGGCGAGGGCCGCACAGGGTCGCAGCGAGCGCGATGGCCGAACGGGGTCACAACGAGCGCGGGCAAGTCGGCCAGGGGGGTGCGGTCGGCACAGGGGCGACGGGCACGGCCAGACGGAGTGGGGCGCAGCTAGGGCGCGACCCGACCATGATGAGCGCGGGGCCGAAGCGCGAGAGGCGGGCGCGGGTGCAGCCGGCAATGCGCGTGCATGGGGTTGGGCGAGCAGGAGAGGGGGGACGTGTAACACCCCGGATGTAACTTGCCATATTTGTAACTTCGACTCTTGCCATTTTTGGCTTTAAGTTATGAGATTCCCTTCGTGGTTGGGTTTTTGTCGTTGTTTTGCTTTTTGTTCATGTCATGCATTTCATATCATGTCATCATGTGCATCGCATTTGCATTCGTGTTTGGCTCATGCATCCAAGCATTTTCCCCATTGTCTGTTTCGCAATCCGACACTCCCACATGCACCGACGCACCCCTCTTATCTCTTTTCGTGAGCGGCAGTTAAATGTTCTCGGAATGGGTCAAGATTTTCCAAGTGGCCTTGGTACATCACCAGTAGACCGCCTATCAAATTTCGTTCCATTTGGAGTCCATTTGATGCTCCAACGGTTAACCGGGTAATCGTAAAGGCCTTTTGTGTGTTGCAGCCCAACACCCCTCGAAAACAGCCCAATAACCCATCTAAATCATTTCCATGTCCTCCATCGTCGGATCATGATCATGTGGGCGAAAACTACACCTCATTTGGACACTCCAAACTCCCTCTACCTATAAAAGGCCTCCTCCTTCGAAAATTCAGGCGAAACCCTAGTCTTCCCCTTCCTCCGCGCGCCGGACACGTCCGTCCGGCGCTGGACAAGTCCGTCCACTACCGCCCGGCGAATCGCACGCCGCCACCAGTCGCCACCACGCCTTCCCCGCCGCCGCGGCCCACCGGACCCCAATCGGGCCCGCGGAGCCCGTCCGCCGCCCGAGCCTCCCCGGCTCCCCCGCGCCTCACTCCCGCGCCCCGCCGCCGCATCGCCGGACCGCGCGGCCGCCTCCGCGCCGGATAGCGCCGCCGCCTCTCCTCGCCTCGCGCCGCCGCCCATCGCCCGCGCGCCTCCCGAGCTGCCGCCGCCAAGCGCCGCATGCCGCCACGCCGGCCTCCGCGCGCCCCATCGTCGCCTCCTCGTCGTCCGGCGAGCGGATCCGGCCTTCCCCCTCGACTCCGGCGTCCTTCCCTCCAAGTCCGGTGAGATCCCGACGATCCTCGAAGTCCGTGCCAACCGGGACCAGATCCATCGGGTGCACCAACCAAACGCCATCCCCGTCCTGATCCACTTCGTCCCACGTTGACTTCCACGGAGGTGATTTTTCTTCTAAGTCCTTTTCTGCAATAATTTTATGCCTCCTTCATTGCATCACATCTCGGTGACCGTAGCTCCGAATGATGCACATGATATATCGATTTGTTCGTCTCGTTGAGCTCCTAATGTTAGAAGCATGTTCATGCATGACAATGTACATTATGATGCCCTTTTCATTGATGCAATAGTGCTATAAAATGTTAACTGCTGGTACTTATCAGATCATGGTGATTTGTCATTTTTGTTGCATTTGATGTGTGCATCATATGAGCATGAGCTTTACATGTGTTTTGAACTACAACATGCCATCTTTACAGAGGTGCAATCCTTTTATTTTTGTGATCTATGTGGTTACTAGCACAAGCATGCAAACTAGGCTCCGTGATGTTGCTGTTTTCAGGGACTTAGGATTTTGCTAAGTCCTTTTCCTGCTGTTATTTTGATGCCATGTAAACTTGATGCTACAGTGAGATCCATGCTTATTTTGGGATACTTCAGTAAGGGTGTTTTGAACATGTGGTTATGCTCTATCCATCCATGCCCCCTTTTGCAATTATGGAGTGCTCTAGCATGTCTTGTTATTGCTCTACTTTTGCTATAAAATGTTCCTGGCAGAATGTTAACATGTTAGTCAATATTGCCATGGTTGTTGCTAGTGATCCATGCATCCTATGAACTTTCTCTTGCCATGGTTAGCTTCATTAACATGTCATCTTGCTGTTGATATGCTTAGATTGTCATGCAATGCTTTGTGGTGAGTGGTTTGAGCTCGCAAAGTTGCTATCATAATTCTGTTTATGACATGCTCTATTTTTCTGCTAAGTCTGAAACTGTTTATAAAACTTGCTATGTTTACATGGGTGCCATCATATCTTCGGTGCCTTTTTGGCTCATGATCAGTAAGGGACTTTTGATCTATGCTTTTAGTATATTCATTCCATGTCTTTGTTTTCTATGATATGTTCCTGTATCATGTTGTTTGCTTGCTCTAAACATTGCTTCCTGATGTTGTTTTTGACATGTTAGTAATTTCTCTAAGTCTGTGAAGCTGATATCTTTTGCATTTTGCCATGCTTGTTTGAACCTGTTCTGGTGTGATTTAGCCGTAGCTCAGTGTTCATGTTTTATCAAGCATCTCTTGTACATCACTTCCATATGCTTTGTTGCTATGTTGGAGTGTAGTAGCTTAGTTTCTTGTTGCATTCTAAGTGGCATGGTGTTGTTAATCACAGAATTATGCCATTCTTGTTTTGCTTGCCATTTGCAAACCGTGCATCCATTTCCGGTGAACTTTATATCGATTTCAACCGAAATCATCTCATCTTTCCAGCGGCATACTTGGTTTGCCAAGTTGATGCCTTGATCATTCTTTCCCTTCCGGAGCACGCATATGCATTGCATATCATGTCTTGCATATCATGCCATGTATTGCATCATGTTGCTTGTGCATTGCACCATGATTGATTGTTGTTCCATTGTTTGTGTTCTTGCTTTGGGTAGAGCCGGGAGACGAGTATGTGACCAAGGAACCTGTTGAGTACGCTTTCGAGGATCAAGCTTTCGACAACTCTGAGAACTTTGCAAGCAAGATGACCATACCCTCGAAATCACTTCTATCTTTGCTTGCTAGTTGTTCGCTATGTCGCGCTACCTACCACTTGCTATATCATGCCTCCCTTTTTCCCTTGTCAAGCCTCTAACTCACCTTTCCTAGCAAACCGTTGTTTGGCTATGTTACCGCTTTTGCTCAGCCCCTCTTATAGCGTTGCTAGTTGCAGGTGAAGTTGAAGTTTGTTCCATGTTGGAACATGGATATGTTGGGATATGATTATTATATTTTATTTACTTTAATGCATCTATATACTTGGTAAAGGGTGGAAGGCTCGGCCTTATGCCTGGTGTTATGTTCCCCTCTTGCCGCCCTAGTTTCCGTCATACCGGTGTTATGTTCCTTGATTTTGCGTTCCTTACCCGGTTGGGTGTTATGGGAACCCCTTGACAGTCCGCTTTGAATAAAACTCCTCCAGCAAGGCGGAACCTTGGTTTTAACATTTGCCACCTAAGCCTTTTCCCTTGGGTTCCGCGGACTCAAGGGTCATCTTTATTTTAAACCCCCGGGCCAGTGCTCCTCTGAGTGTTGGTCCAACCTGCCAACCGCCGGTGGCCACCAGGGGAAACTCTAGGTTGGCCTACCGGAAGTTTTGACAATCCGGTGTGCCCTGAGAACGAGATACGTGCGACTCCTATCAGGATTTGTCGGCACATCGGGCGGCTTTGCTGGTTTTGTTTTACCATTGTTGAAATGTCTTGTAACCGGGATTCCGAGACTGACCTGGTCTTCCCGAGAGAAGGAATATCCTTCGTTGACCGTGAGAGCTTGTGATGGGCTAAGTTGGGACACCCCTGCAGGGTATAAACTTTCGAGAGCCGTGCCCGCGGTTATGTGGCAGATGGGAATTTGTTAATATCCGGTTGTAGAGAACTTGACACTTAACTTAATTAAAATGAATCAACTGCGTGTGTAGCCGTGATGGTCTCTTTTCGGCGAGTCCAGGAAGAGAACACAGTCTTGTGTTATGCTTGAACATAAGTAGCTTCAGGATCACTTCTTGATCACTTATAGCTTCTCGACCGTGTGTTGCTTCTCTTCTCGCTCTCTTTTGCGTATGTTAGCCACCATATTTCTTAGTGCTTGCTGCAGCTCCACCTCAATACCTTTTCCTACCCATAAGCTTAAATAGTCTTGATCTCGCGGGTGTGAAATTGCTGAGTCCTTGTGAATCACGGATACTTCCAAACAGTTTCAGGTGCCGAGGATACCGGTGCAGGTGACGATACCGAACTCAAGTGGGAGTTCGACGAGGATTCGGGCCGTTACTATGTTTCTTTTCCGGATGATCAGTAGTGGAGCCCAGTTGGGTAGATCGGGGATCTAGCATTTGGGGCTGTCTTCCTTTATTTTGGTTCCGCAGTCGGACCTTTGCTTGTATTTTGGATGATGTATGGATTATTTATGTATTGTGTGAAGTGGCGATTGGAAGCCAACTCTTTATCTGTTTCTTATTCAGTACATGGGATGTGTGAAGATTACCCCTCTTATGACAAGCCTACCATGCGGCTATGCCTCTAAGTCGTGCCCCGACACGTGGGAGATATAGCCGCATTGTGGGTGTTACTAGTTGGTAATTAGAGCCATCCCCGACTTAGGAGCCCCTTGCTTGATCGAATCGCTGACGTTGTTGAGTCTAGAACAAAATGTTTTGAGTCTTTGGATTATATATATCAGAGAGTAGGATTCTTTTTACTCCTCAGTCCCTTCGTCGCGTTGGTGAGGCCTCCTGACGTAGAAGCTTTGCCTCTTCTCTCCTCAAATTTCACAATTTTTTTTAGGATCACGCGGGTATCTTGGAATCGTTCCGATAGTCTTGTGACGAGAACATTGTTCTTGGTGCCTCCTGACATTTAGGGGTTGTGGCAGTGTCCCGGGGAGTTGAGCTCTGAGGTGTTGTCGTCACAATTTTATCATTGCAGTTCTGGAATACCTAAGTTCACCGACATCGAAAATATCTTTTATGCAGTTGTTGGTGAGATAACCTCGACGCCACCCAGTACTGGGGTGGGAGTTCGGGAGTATTGCCATAACTCGTATAACAAATGCTTTTCGAAGGTTGAGGTACATGATTTCCGAAGGTTTCTTGGTTATGTGTTGAAGTATGGATACAGCTGGATGTAGGAATTGCTAGTTTGGGTGAGATATTATGCTTCCCATGTATCCCCAACACCTGATTGCATAACCAGAAAGTTTCGGGAGTTTTATATGTGGGAATTCATGTAGCTCTAGTATTTCTTCCCGCAGATATTTGGTTTGCGATTGGGTAATCCTTACCAATTATTTGTTCATATCCGTACCATGTTGTTTCATTCATCTACCTTTATCTAAGTGGCTTCTCAACTTAATGGACGTGTGATGATTTACTTTGGAATTCATTCGTTGATCCTTGTTCGAAAGTTAAGACTATATGTTGCTATTTCAATCCATTGATTCAGCTTGTATATCTGTCTTTCAAGATTCTAACGGATGTCACCCTCTTCAGGATGGCTCCTCAAATGCGCCAGAATCCGGACCGCAATGATGGGGATCAGTCGAACCCTCCGCCACCACCTCCACCTCTGAAGGCATGGCAAGCTGTCATGGCAGCCACCAACGCCAACAGTCAGATGCTTTTTGCAACTCTTGCAAGAGCACAACCAAGGAAATCAAGGCCAAGGCAACAATCAGCCTCAGTTTGCTACCCTCAACCAGTTCCTCGCAAACCAGCCGAAGTCCTTCAGCAACTGTGTCGAGGCCACAAACGCCGACGACTGGCTCGTGTATATCTGCAAACATTTTGAATGGAGCAATGTCAGGCCTGAGGACTTTGTCAAGTTTGCTTCGTTTCAACTCAAGGACCAAGCTGCTGAGTGGTTTCAACAATACAGAGATTCAGAGGAGGTCGTGTGATTACCTGGGATGATTTATGCCGAGACTTCAAAGCTCATCACATCCCACCAAGTGTTGCTGAGAGCAAGCGTGAGGAGTTCCGCAATCTCAAGCAAGGCAGTGTGTCCGTGTATCAATACAATATCCAGTTTCAGAAACTTGCTCGCTTCGCTAAACAAGACGTTCCTGATGAAAAGAGTATGATCTATCAATTCAGAGGTGGCCTCAGAGAAGATCTGCAATTAGCTCTCGTGCTTCTTGAGCCGACTAAGTTCGATCAATTCTATAACATGGCACTAAAGCAAGAAGCTGCTCAGCTCAAGTGTGAGGCTTCTAAGAAGAGAGTCAGGGATGCAGTTCAATCTTCTTCTTCATCACAAGTGGCAGCTAAGCAACCGTAGTTTTGGTTGCCCCTCCTTCGTTTCGTCAGCCCTACCAGCAAAAGAGCAAATGTGGCAATGGATCTTCCCCCCCCCCCAACCCAGGCTATCAGAACAAAGCTCAGTCTCAAGCTCCAAAGTCAAGTGCTCCTTATCACCGTCCACTCTTAGAGGTTACTTGCAACAAGTGTCAGCAGAAAGGGCACTATGCAAACAAGTGCTTCAACCAAAGGCGCCTTCCGCCTCCTCCTCCTGTGAGATCTTCCAGCAATGCAGTGGTCAAGCACAATTCCAAGTTTGCAAAGGTGAACATGATGAACGTAGCTCAGGCAGAGGATTCTTCAGAAGTGATCATGGGTAATCTTCTTGTTAATGACTTTCCTGCAAAAGTTCTTTTTGACACTGGTGTATCGCTTAGTTTCATCTCAAGACCATTTGCATCTAAGCATGCGTTGGCTTTCCAAGTTTTGCCTAGACCGTTATCAGTTGTCTCTCCGGGTAAATGCATGAACACAAACTCCATGGTTCGGGATGTTTCTATCAAGATGGGAAACTATAAATTTCTGTCTTCTCCAATTGTTCTTGGTGACTCGGATATTGATTTAATTCTCGGGATGGACTGGCTTTCTAAGCACAAGGCTGAGCTTGATTGTGCTGCCAGGCAGATTCAATTGACACACTCTTCTAAGGATGTGATCATCTATGCCGCTCGTGATGAAACCATTCGACTGTATTCTCTCAATGAGAAGGGCGAGTTGAATGCCATCTCTCAGATTCCAGTCGTTTGTGAATACCAAGACGTCTTTCCAGAAGAGCTTCCGGGAATGCCTCCTCACCGGCCAGTTGAATTCGTTATCGATCTTGAGCCTGGCACGGTACATTTTTGTAAGCGTCCTTACAAGCTTGGACCAAAGGAGTTGAAGGAATTGAAGAACAACTCGATGAATGAGAGCGTCTGGGTCTGATCAGACTGAGTTCATCTCCGTGGGGTTGTGGTGTTGTTTTTGTCCAGAAGAAGGATGGCACGGACAGACTTTGTGTTGACTACCGCCCATTGAACAAGAAGACAATAAAGAACAAGTATCCACTTCCCAACATCAATGAGCTGTTCGAGCAACTTAAAGGTGCCAAAGTATTCTCCAAGCTTGACCTCCATATGGGTTATCATCAGATTCGCATTCGTGAACAAGATATCCCCAAGACAGCATTCAGAACAAGCTATGGTTCTTATGAATATACTGTCATGTCTTTCGGCCTTGTCAATGCTCCTCTAACGTTCTCTTGCATGATGAACTCCATCTTCAACCCTTACACAAATGATTTCGTCCTGGTGTATCTCGATGATATCTTGGTCTTTTCCAAGAATAAGGAGGATCATGCCAAGCATTTGAGATTGGTACTCGACAAACTCACAGAGCATCAATTCTATGCGAAGTTTTCCAAGTGTGAGTTCTGGTGTCGGTGTCAAAACCGGCGGATCTCGGGTAGGGGGTCCCGAACTGTGCGTCTAGGCCGGATGGTAACAGGAGGCAAGGGACACGAAGTTTTACCCAGGTTCGGGCCCTCTTGATGGAGGTAAAACCCTACGTCCTGCTTGATTAATATTGATGATATGGGTAGTACAAGAGTAGATCTACCACGAGATCGGAGAGGCTAAACCCTAGAAGTTAGCCTATGGTATGATTGTTGTTCTGTATGTTGTCCTACGGACTAAAACCCTCCGGTTTATATAGACACCGGAGAGGGTTAGGGTTACACAAAGTCGGTTACAATGGTAGGAGATCTACATATCCGTATCGCCAAGCTTGCCTTCCACGCCAAGGAAAGTCCCTTCCGGACACGGGACAAAGTCTTCAATCTTGTATCTTCATAGTCCAGGAGTCCGGCCGAAGGTATAGTCCGGCCATCCGGACACCCCCTAATCCATGACTCCCTCAGTAGCCCCCGAACCAGGCTTCAATGACGATGAGTCCGGCGCGCAGATTGTCTTCGACATTGCAAGGCGGGTTCTCCTCCAAATTCTATGTGCCTGTTGAATAAAGTCCGGTTTCTTGTAAATGTTGCGCTCCTTGGCTTCTACGCCCAATAATGGCCGTCTCCCACGTGTCAAACGAATATGAAAAGTCTGAGTGTTTTTACATCCACACCCCTAGCCGCGTAAATGAGCCGCCCATTTAAGGGGACGAGGATTTAGATCCAAACCACACCTTCTCCCCTTCACGAGTGTTCATCAGAGTGCATCCGACAAAGGTCCATACCACCATGGCCAGCCATCGCAACTCCTCCTTTCGCCCTTCCAGCCCTCAGCCTGGATATTGGGAGAGATGCTCCATCCCGCATAGCGAGCTAGTGACGCTCCAGACCAAGGGATTTCTCCCTCCGGGCTATATGGTCCCGGTTCGAGCCGGTCTTGCCATCTATAATGGCGGAGAGCAAGCAGAGAGTGCCCCTAATACCTCCAAAGGAGAGCGGGTATGCCTCGTCCCTTATTTAATAAGAGGGCTCGGATTTCCAATCCATCCATTTCTCCAGGGGCTCCTGGAGTTCTATGGCCTCCAGCTACACAATCTTACGCCTGCCTCCGTATTGCATATCGCGGGCTTCGTAGCCCTCTGCGAGCTATTTTTGGGTGTTGAGGCTCATTTCGGGCTGTGGAAAGAGCTATTCTGCCTTGTGCCCCGTTCTCAGAAGGGGTCGATATATCAAGTGGGCGGAGCCAAAGTGTGGCGCATCGCCAGGACCGGATATCTGCCTGGAACCCCAAAGAAGGCGTTCGAGGACTGGCCTTCAGAATGGTTTTACATAGAGGACGTCCCGCTGCCGGATCCTGTCCGGATCGGCCTCCCTGAGTTCGACAGTGCTCCACTAAAGAAGTGCCTAAGCTGGCGTCCACGGAGCCCTCAGAGGGAAAGTGACAAGGACGTCCGTTACCTGATGGGCCGGATAAGATTGTTAGCTCATTCCGGACTGACCATGATCGGGGTCATGGCCGCATGCATCATGCGAGGGGTGCAGCCGCTACAGTACAGAGGCCACCCCATGTGGGATTTCAACGGGGAGGACGATGCCACCCGCTACGGCCGTAAGGGACCGGATTTGGCTGCGGCCCTAACAAAGACCTTGTCCGCTTTGTACAAGGGAGAAGAGGAGGAATTTCTCCGCGTCAACCCACAGGGTGGATTTTCTATGTACAATCCCCCAAGCTGGGTAAGTGGTTTACTTGCCCATCCGTTTTATATTCCCATTGTTAAGTATTCAGTCTAATGACTTTAACGCAGGAACTGCGCTAGGCTGTTAAAGAAATAAACAGCCCTCCTCCAGAACCCGAGGACCCAGGACGGACGGTCCCTCGACCCGGCCTCTCAAGAGGATCCGGACTTATCTGTGGAGCTGATTGATGGAGTGTTCCATCAATTGAGCAAGGACAACGCCTTGGTGGCCATTACGGCCGATTACCCAGGGCTAATCCCGGCCTCCCAGGTAACTGAGATTGAAGTCCCAGTACCCCGAATAGGGGTCCGCCCTCTCGTGTTTTCAGTTTCCTGATTACAAACTTTGCAGGGGAGGTTTTTGAGACGGGAGGCCGAACCTGCGGCGACAAGCCAACGAGGGGCCGCAGGGCCCCGTGGGCAGAAAAGAGGTGCAGTCCGGACCGAGGCGTCAGCGCAAAGGTATGGCGCGCCCCCTTATCCCAGGTGTTATACCTTCAAGGCATATTAACACTCGTGCTCTCTTCAGGACAAAGAGACCTCGCCGGACTATATCCGGAGAGGCTGCCAATCGCGCCTCCACCAGCCAGGCTCCAAACAAAGCCTGGTCCGGAGGCGGAGGCGAACACAAGGCGCACACCGGACGCTCCTCCGACGGAGGATGTGGACAGGTTGTCTGCCACCAACTCTGAGGTGGAGAGTGCCATGAACCACAGGCATCGTCGGACAATTCTTCGCGACGCTTGTTTCTCCCGAGAGGCATTAGATGCCTTCAATTCGGGAGATGCGTACCTCCGTGCCGCTCAAAATGGTCTAGCCAGAGCCACGGAGCAATATGTAAAAGACATACGGGTAAGAAAATTTTGGTAATTATATATATATACCAGTAGCCCCCGAGACTTGAAACAGTTAGAATAACTGATTTAAGGATCATTTGTTATGCAAGTTCTTACAGAAAAGAATTCCCTACTGTCCCAGGAGCTGGAAGAGTGCAAAGCCCAACTTGAGGCCGCACTAGCCACGGCAGGGGAGCCCAAGGAGACCCCCTCTGGTAATATACACTTCGAAAGGTAAGTATTTTGTGAAGCACAACATGGGTGCGAATCTGAAAAATGAAATTGCAGATGGCGCTGGATTGAGTCCGGAAAGGCAACAACTCCTACGCCAGCTGAAGGCTAGGGA
Organism: Triticum urartu; assembly: GCF_003073215.2. Lineage (NCBI taxonomy): Eukaryota > Viridiplantae > Streptophyta > Magnoliopsida > Poales > Poaceae > Triticum > Triticum urartu. The sequence continues at coordinate 236,985,376 of NC_053027.1, read as the reverse complement.
GAAGGTGCTGACAAAGGTGAGGCGGGAGAAGAACGATCTCCAAGATGCCAACACCAAGCTGGGCGTCGACCTGAAAGATGTTCGTGCCCAGCTGTCAGACTCCGTTAAGGAGAATCAGCGGCTTCGGCGCGGCATATTTAGTAAGTGCTTGAACAAACCTTTGAAAAAAAGTTCGGCGGGGAAGTCGACTAACAGAGTAATGTCTGTAGGTGTGCTAACAGGTCGTCCTGCAGAGGAGATGCCCGGTTCTATGGGTGACCTTCTTCCCGAGCTCCCGCAACTGCTCGAGCGAGTTCGGTAGGCGATGCAAGGCGTCGCCCAGGCCTTGTGGCCATCCATCTCCATGCCCGAAGGTCTTGGAGAGCTTGCAGAGAAGCTAAAGGGAGCACGGCGGCGCCTTCTATTGTGGAAGATATCGGCCTGCCGTCAAGGCGCTAGGGAGGCCTGGGCCATGGTGAAGACGCGGTACACAAAGGCTAACCCCAACCACATGGCCAAGGTCGGTCCTGTGGGTCCTGATGGGAAGGAGATCCCTGTAAGCTTAGTATATGGCCAAGTAGAATTGGCCGCAAAGTATTCCCAGGAGGACTGTAAATTAGATAGCCTGTTAGATGGTATTGAAGAGGAATACAAGCAGTCAGAATGACTATGTAATTTAATTGACATTTATAATGCCTTCTAGCCGGATTGTAGATCGTTTGTCATGGCCGACCTTTTCGCTTCAGCCTCGGGACCTGACGGTCCGGAGTGTGTCCGAATTCCCATGTGGTTATATAAGAACCGGGGAATGCATGGAGACCAGGCGTAGGGGTCATTAGTGCGTGAACAGACAAGTGCCCGACTAGTTATGTTATATTACATGGTTAGTAAGAAACATCTTCCAGGGAGAATAGTTCCTTTAGGGGTTCCTTTCCCTGGGAGGCATGCCCTAAAGTGCATGCCCATTCTGCGAAAAAGACGCGGGAAAAAGCATCTGGGGGCGCGTAAATAAATAAGTGAAAAGATCATCTTTTAGGTCACCGACCGAATATTCCCTTAAGAACGCTAGCTTTCGGCTTCACCCAGTCTGAGGTACACATCCAGCTGACCCGACAGTAACAATCGCAGAGGTGCTCCCTTTACCGCCTAGCCAAATAATCGGGAACGCAGGGGTAAGCACAGGAGCCAGGCAACCCAGCTTGGCCAAAACTGAAGTCATATCGATGCATATAATGGTGAAATAAAAGGTACATGCGGAAGTGTAACACATGTGTTGGGCATGAAGCCCGTATAAATAAGCTTCTGTTAAAAGAAGCCCCCAGGTTTAATTAGTGCGAATAGCACGTCATTTGATGAGCCTTTAAAGGCTATAAAAGAAAGGAAGGGGAGAAGGAGAGAAATTTAAGACAGACAGTATATAAAAAATGGACAGAGGAAGGAGATGAACACAGAGTCCGGTGCTAGGCATAGAATCTTCGGAGACGGGTTGCGTTCCATGAGTTCGGCTCGAGTCGGTTATCCGATGCATCTCGCAGGCGGTACGCTCCACCAGTCAGGACTTGGTCAATTATGAAGGGACCTTCCCACTTGGGCTTGAGTTTGTCCTTTTTCTTGTCCGGCAGGCGTAGAACTAATTCGCCAACGTTGTAATTTTTGGCTCGTACTTCTCTGCTTTGGTATCTTCGAGCCTGCTATTGATAGAATGCGGAATGGGCTTTCGCCACATCACGCTCCTCCTCCAATGCGTCCAAACTGTCCTACCGATCGAGCTCGGCTTCTCTTTCTTCATACATGCGCACTCGAGGTGAGTCATGAATTATGTCGCAAGGCAAAACTGCCTCTGCACCGTACACCATAAAGAATGGTGTGTATCCGGTGGTGCGATTCGGCGTGGTCTGCAGCCCCCAGAGTACGGAGTCGAGCTCCTCTACCCAGTGCGTGTTAGATTCCTTGAGGGACCGCACTAATCTAGGTTTGATGCCGCTCATGATAAGACCATTTGCACGTTCGACCTGGCCATTAGTTTGTGGGTGATAGATGGAAGCATAATCGAGCTTGATGCCCATGTTTTTGCACCAGAGTTTTACCTCGTCGGCCGTAAAGTTCGTGTCGTTATCAGTGATGATGCTGTGGGGGACGCCGTAACGGTGTACAACCCCGGATATAAAGTCTATCACCGGTCCGGATTCGGCCGTCTTAACAGGCTTGGCTTCTATCCATTTGGTGAACTTATCCACCATGACCAGTAAGTATTTTTGCTTGTGGGTTCCGCCTTTAAGGGGTCCAACCATGTCAAGCCCCCAGACCGCGAAGGGCCAAGTGATGGGGATAGTTTGGAGGGCGGTGGGTGACATATGGCTTTGGTTTGCAAAGAGCTGGCAACTGACGCATCATTGGACTAAGTCCTGGGCGTCTGCCCGGGCCGTCGGCCAATAAAAGCCTGTACGGAAGGCCTTGCTTACAAGGGACCGAGCTGCAGCGTGATGACCGCTGAGTCTGGCATGAATTTCAGCCAGGAGGTTCCGCCCTTCCTCTTCGGAGATGCACCTTTGAAGGACTCCGGTAGTGCTTTTCTTATAAAGCTCTCCCTCGTGGACTTTGTAGGCTTTGGATCGCCGCACTATGCAGCGTGCCTCATTTTGGTCCTCGAGGAGTTCCTGCCTAGTAAGGTAGGCGAGGAATGGTTCTGTCCACGGGGCGATGACGGCCATTATTACGTGGGCTGAAGGTGTTATTTTGTTGGCAGAGCCTCCGATTGTGTCAGAATGTTCGGTGTCAGGCAGTGCGGTTGGGTCCGGGCTGTTATTGTTCGGCTCCCCTTCCCATACTACGGATGGCTTGAACAACCTTTCCAAGAAGATGTTGGGGGGACTACATCGCGTTTTGCGCCGATGCGTGCCAGGACATCTGCCGCCTGATTATTTTCCCGGGCTATATGGTGAAATTGAAGCCCTTCGAACCGAGCTGACATTTTTAGGACGGTGTTGCGGTAAGCTGCCATTTTTGGATCCTTGGCATCTAAGTCTCCATTTATTTGGGATATTGTGAGGTTCGAGTCCCCGCACACCTCTAGGCGTTGAATGCCCATGGATACTGCCATCCGGAGACCATGTAAAAGGTCCTCATATTCGGCTGCATTGTTGGAGTCTGTGTACATAATCTGGAGTACATATTGAACTGTGTCTCCTGTGGGGGATGTCAAAACGACGCCAGCCCCTAATCCGGCCAACATCTTGGAGCCGTCGAAATGCATGATCCAATTTGAATATGTGCCGTACTCTTTAGGGAGTTCGGCCTCCGTCCATTCTGCGACGAAGTCGGCCAAAACTTGCGACTTGATGGCTCGCCGTGGCTTATAAGTTATGTCGAACAGGAGAGCTCAATGGCCCATTTTGCAATCTGGCCCATTGCGTCACGGTTGTTTATAATATCGTTAAGTGGTACTTCCGAGGCTACTGTTATTGAACACTCTTGAAAGTAGTGTCGTAGCTTCCGGGATGCCATGAATACCGCGTAAGCAATCTTTTGATAATGCGGGTACCATGATTTGCACGGAGTGAGGACAGTGGACACATAATAGACCGGCTTTTGAAGGGGGAATTTGTGTCCGTCCGTTTCTCGTTCGACGACGAGCACTGCGCTTACAACCTGATGTGTTGCTGCAATGTACAATAGCATTGGTTCGCCAATGTTTGACGCGGCCAGGACTAGGTTTGTTGCCAATATGGCTTTTATTTCATCGAGTCCGGCCGTGGCTGCATCCGTCCATTCAAAGTGTTTGGTGCGCCGAAGGAGGCGGTAGAGGGGTAGGGCCTTTTCTCCCAAACGGGAGATAAAGCGGCTTAGAGCCGCCACGCATCCGGTTAACTTTTGTATTTGTTTGAGGTCCTTTGGGATATCCAATTGTGACAGAGCTTGGATCTTGGCTGGATTTGCTTGAATTCCTCTACCGGATACAATGAAGCACAAGAGCTTTCTGGTTGGGACGCCAAAAACGCATTTTTCCGAGTTGAGCTTGATGTCGTATGTTCGGAGGTTATCAAATGTGAGCCTCAAGTCGTCTACTAGAGATTCAACATGTCTTGTTTTGACGACCACATCATCTACATATGCCTCCACTGTTTTGCCGATCTGGTTTGCCAGACATGTCTGAATCATGCGCTGATATGTTGCGCCGACGTTTTTGAGCCCGAAGGGCATTGTGTTGAAGCAGAATGGGCTATATGGTGTGATAAATGCCGTTGCGGCTTGGTCTGATTCTGCCATCTTGATTTGATGGTAGCCGGAATATGCGTCGAGGAAACACAACGAATCGTGTCCTGCGGTAGCATCGATAATTTGATCGATGCGGGGGAGGGGGAAGGGATCCTTTGGGCAAGCCTTGTTAAGGTCTTTAAAATCAACGCACAGGCGCCAGGATTTGTCCTTCTTTGGTACCATCACCAGGTTTGCTAGCCAGTCCGGATGTTTTATATCTCTGATGAATTTGGCCTCCAATAGCTTTGCTAGCTCCTCTCCCATGGCCTGTCTCTTAGGTTCGGAAAAATGCCGAAGAGCTTGTTTGACAGGTTTGAATCCTTTTAGGATATTTAAGCTGTGCTCGGCCAGCCTGCGTGGGATTCCTGGCATATCTGAAGGGTGCCAGGCGAAAATGTCCCAATTCTCTCATAGGAACTCTCGCAGTGCGGCGTCTACATCAGGGTTTAACTGTGCCCCGATAGAAGCTGTTTTATTGGGGTCCGTTGGATGGACCTGGAATTTGACTATTTCATCCGCCGGTTTAAAGGAGGTGGACTTGGATCTTTTGTCGAGTACCACATCGTCCCTATTCACCATGGAGCGCAGCGCAGTCAGTTCCTCAGCCGCTAGGGCTTCAGATAGTGCCTCGAGGGCCAGTGCGGCTGTCTTGTTTTCGGCGCGGAGTGCTATGTCCGGATCACTAGCGAGAGTGATGATCCCGTTAGGGCCGGGCATCTTGAGCTTCATGTACCCATAATGGGGTATTGCTTGGAAGATTGCAAATGCTTCCCACCCTAGCAGAGCGTGATAACTGCTGCTGAACGGAGCCACACGGAACGTGACCTCTTCGGACCTGTAATTATCCGGCGTGACGAACACCACATCTAGTGTGATTTTTCCTATACAACGCGCTTCCCGACTGGGGATTATTCCTCTAAAGGTTGTGCTGCTTCGCTCAATGCGGTTCCAGTCTATTTTCATTTTTTGAAGGGTTTCCTCATAAATGAGGTTCAATCCGCTGCCACCGTCCATGAGTACCTTGGTAAGACGAAAGCCGTCCACTATTGGACTAAGGACCAATGCGGCTGGTGCTCGGGCTGTTCGGAATTTAGGTTCATCACTGGCGTTAAAGGTAATAGCCGTGTCACTCCATGGGTTTATTGTTGCTACTTGGTAGACTTCGGCAAGGCTGCGGAGTGTCCTTTTTTGCATATTATTTGATGCGAAAGTCTCGAAGACTGTTAGTACCGTATTGGTGTCTCTGGGGTGGCTTTCTGTGGCCTCCGGAATTAGGAGATCTTCGCCAATTTTGGCCACCTGCCGGAGTATCCAACATGCTCTAAGGCTGTGAGTTGGTGTGGCGTCCTCTGCACTGTGAATTTTACAGGGTCCATTAAGCCATCCTTCCAGTACGGTTCCATGCCCTGTAGAGGGTTTTTGCTTTTTGGTGTTTGACCCGGGTGTCTGGCGATGATGCACCCTTTTATTTTGGACTGGGTTTGTATTCAGGGCTGGATCGTCCCAAAATTTTATTTCGGTTTTCCAGGCGCTTTCCATCGCACAGTACTTTCGTACAATGGACGCTAAGTCAGCGAAGCGTGTCATATCACGGCGACTTATGGCGTTGAGGATTCCCTTGTCCGTGCAATTATTGCAGAAGATTGAGATTGCGTCTTCCTCGCGGCAGTCCCTTATCCTGTTCCTAACCAGGAGGAATCTGGCCCAGTAATGATGTACTGTTTCATCGGGCTCTTGCCTGATTTGGGATAGATCGCTTATGTTCGGGTGGGTGGGTGGAATTAAATCCGAAGCCTCACCCAATCTGAGGCTCAGAGGCCGAGGAATTTCCGAACTCGAAAATTTGGATTCCTGGATGTTGTCCAATGAATCCAGCCCGTCGCCTGACTCTAAGTTCAGGTGTTGAGTGATATCCTCCCCTCTGCGGGTATCCGACTTGGAGGGATCGAGAATCCGGACGTAGCTAGTCCTTAAGATAGATGAAGGGTCGCCGCACTGTCCCTCTACCACGACAACATGATGGGTGACTTAGGGAGAGTTAATCTCTCTCAGATCAGGTTTAGGCCCAATCTGGTCGTAATCCGTAGCGACTCCCAGGGCGGCGATGCGATCCAAGAGCTCGTTTATGGAGGAGAGCTCCATTGGATCTAATTGCTCGGCGAGTTCCGAGCTGACATGAAGATTGTTTCCGATGGCTCGAGAGGTCATCGTCAGCGTAGAAGCCGAACAGGCGGTCATAAGAAAACCACCTAGCCGGAGGGTTTGGCCGACAGCCAAAGCTCCCTTACCAACGGTGCTGTCTTTAAAGACAGGGCGAGGCATCCTTCCTGATGGCGACGACACAGAGGAACTCTCAATGAAAGCACTAATGTCGGTGTCAAAACCGGCGGATCTCGGGTAGGGGGTCTCGAACTGTGCGTCTAGGCCGGATGGTAACAGGAGGCAAGGGACACGAAGTTTTACCCAGGTTCGGTCCCTCTTGATGGAGGTAAAACCCTACGTCCTGCTTGATTAATATTGATGATATGGGTAGTACAAGAGTAGATCTACCATGAGATCGGAGAGGCTAAACCCTAGAAGCTAGCCTATGGTATGATTGTTGTTCTGTATGTTGTCCTATGGACTAAAACCCTCCGGTTTATATAGACACCAGAGAGGGTTAGGGTTACACAAAGTCGGTTACAATGGTAGGAGATCTACATATCCGTATCGCCAAGCTTGCCTTCCACGCCAAGGAAAGTCCCTTCCAGACACGGGACGAAGTCTTCAATCTTGTATCTTCATAGTCCAGGAGTCCAGCCATCCGGACACCCCCTAATCCAGGACTCCCTCATCTGGCTTGACGAAGTTCTTTACCTTGGTCATATCATCTCCGCTAAGGGCATCGCTCTTAATCCCGAGAAGGTGTCTGCAATTGTAAATTGGGAACCTCCTCAGAATGTCAAGCAGCTCCGTAGTTTTCTTGGGCTTGCAAGCTATTGTCGAAGATTCGTTGAGAATTTCTCTAAGATTGCAAAGCCTCTTTCCAACCTCCTCCAGAAGCATGATAGAGGCGAAGGTGTCCCGATGTTTCGATGGTATAGATATCGTTTTCTGTGGGAGTCGACTTTGACGATCCAACTACGAACATGCAAAGATGTTGCGCCTTAGCAATCGCTAAACCAACTTCCGAGGGTTATTGACCACGCCGGAGCATGATCAACCTGACCACGAGGGTCTATTTGCTGCGAGCAAATGAAGAACAAGTAAGAAACTGAGATTGCAATCTGGATATTGCGAATAAAAGATGAAATCTTTATTGATAAAGGTGGGGTTCTGTGTCTAGTCGTTGGACACAAATGAAGTACGCGAAGTTGCAGCTATGGCGAACTTTTAATCTGTAACGTCCCAAATTTTCAATTTGGAATGTTATACATTAGGTCATCATTGCATATCGTATTTTATTGCATTTTGGCTTGATCCTCGAAATCCTAAGCAATTCAAGGACCCTCGGAGAGAGAGTTGGGGATTTCACTGTTTTCATATTTGAATTTTATCAAATATTAAAACGAGGATTTTTGGTTTTAATTATTTTTCTCTCCGAAAATATTTCATGTTAAAATATATGAGAGGAGATAATATGACTTCTCCAAAATAAATGAAATATTGGAGGAAAATATTAAAATCAAATATTGGATTTTATCCGGATTTTATTGCAATTTTATTTGCATTAGAAAAATTGCACGTTTTCAAAATTGCATTTTAGGGCAAAGAAAATGTTCATCTTGTTCTAAATATTTTATTTAGAAGATGAAAAATTTATTTTGGCATTTTAAGATTTTTATTATTTTTTTCTAGGATTTATTTTCGGCGGAATCTATTTTTTTAAAGAAGGTTAGCGCCCGACTGGGCCGAAGCCCAGCCGAGCCGGCCGGCCCAACCCCGCGCCGCCACCGCCATCGCCGGGCGAGTCCGAGCCGGACATGCCTCGCCGCCGCCTTGCCCCTCGCCCAAGCCGCCTCCGCCCCCCTTTCTAAGCCGAGCTCGGGGCCCCTCGGGACCCCAAGTCGCCGCAGCCGCCGCCCTCCGACGCTGCCTGCCGGAGCCCCGCCTCTCGCAAACCTCCGCCGCGCCGCAGCGCCTCGCCGTCGCCCCACCGCCGCCTCGCCGCCGCAACCGAACCTCGCGGGAGCCGCCCCGCCTCGCCGGAGGTATACGCCGCCGTTGCCGTCGTTCGGTTTTATTTTAAAACCGATTCATTTTTTTAGAAAACCCTAGGTTTCCTTTTTTTGGGATAGATCGGTTTTAGTTTTTTCTCGGTTTAGTTACTTAGCGGACGTTTGTCCATACGTCCATTTTAACGAACCGTGTTCACTCTAGCCATAGACAGCGAACGTTCGTTCGTTAGCCTATTCGTCAGTTCTTTTTTTGGATTTTCCGCGATTATTTTCGATCGCGATTTCTGATCCGATTTTCGTTTTAGTTTATCTTTTCGCTCGTTTATCGGAATCAGGCGATTCAAGCGCCTAGATCTTTGTCTCGAAGCCCTCTTTCCGTTTAACCAACTTGAACAAGATTTTGATACAGTAAAATTTGACTTTAGTCCAGATTAGTAATGGGATCTTGTTTGTTTCACAGTTTGAGTTTCGTTGCTCCGTTTGATTTGATTCTTTTTGCAAACCGGAGTTCTTAAGTTGAACTTTCTGGTTAGATCTTCTTATTCGTGTTTTACCCATGTGCCTTTGCTTGATTGCTTATGTATGCTATTGTTTGTTTACGATAGAACACCCGTAGTGCGAAGCGTGCTACTTCGAGTCTCTAGGTTTTGCGGATCATCAACAAGGCAAGTAACACTTTGATCATACCCCTTTATCACCCAGTTTTATGCATTAGTTTCAACCCTCAACATTGCATGGTTAGGACTTGATAACATTTGGGATTGGGAAGTAGTTTATGAGGTAGAACCTATTGCCCTGTTATTATCAAACCCTTGGGAGTTACTTCTACGTATTGCTTATATTGCTATGCTATGCTCGTAGACGTGGTTTGGGTGAGTGAATCCATGACATATGTGAGATTGTTAACTAATGGTTCAACTTAAGGTGGCAACTTTAATACACATCTGGGTGGATTGCTTGTCGGGCACCTGGAGAATCCAGTGTTGTCCTAGGATATCCCGGAGTACCCGTGTGATAATTCTAAGGTCCGCCACCCAGGCTCAAAGGGAACTGAGATATTTCATGCTAGAAACTTCCGTGTGCAGCCACAAGCTATTATGGGCTCTAGCATAGTTGAGTAAGTTGCATGACCTCTTCCAGTGGTAGGCTAGCAGATGTAGGGGATGTAGGTTGGTACTGTCTACCCAGGGTTAGAGCTAATGCTTTTGAAAGACTGTGTCTCGGTCATCCATTTCTCAAACACCATGTAGTGCGAGAAATCCAACGGAGGAGAACGAGTCTTGTGGGGAAAAGTGCGCAAACCTCTGCAGAGTGTACAAACTAATCATGATTAGCCGTGTCCCCGGTTATGGACATCTTGAGTATCTAGTACTTGGATTATCATATGTATCTCATCACTCTAAATTAATATTATTGGGTTGATAATTACCTTTAATTGGGATTGAGTTGGAGGAACCTTCTCAATGATGTTTCAACTATCATGATAGTTAAATAAAACTTATTCCTTTGTCGTAGGGAAAAAATGGCTTTTCACAGAACTTTAACCATAGAGCTTTCCACCAGCCAAATATGCATGTAGTGATAGTATTATTCTGTTCTTGCTCTACTGTGTTATGTTGCCAGCATATTTCATGTGCTGACCCATTTTCGGGCTACAACGTATTATGTTGCAGACTTTTCAGACGAGGAGTAAGGTTCGTTAGGTCATTGCCGTGCAGCTTAGCTATGCCGTTGGAGTTGATGGACTCACTTTATCTTCCAAGCCTTCCACTGTTATCGTATTAGATGGCCTTATGCCATATTTATTGTAATAAGTTCTCTTTTGAGACATTCGATGTAATAAGTGTGTGATTGCTACTCTGTTATAAATCCTTCGAGTACTATGTATGTCAGCATTACCGATCCAGGGATGACACTGAAGCACAGAGACTTGACCGTTTGAGGCCGGGTCGCTACAAGATGGTATCAGAGCACACGCTGAGTGTAGGACACGACCACTAAGCTAAAGCCCTAGATCACTACTCTCTTCTCATTTCTGACTCCTCTCCATTTTCTACTCTTTAGGATGGTGGACGCAAGGAACAAGTTTGCACAACCGGATGAAGAAGCACCTTTTGGACGACACTTGAAGGAAGTCACTAAGTACCTGAACATTGGAATACCAAGCTTCACCAGGACTTACAATGCCACTTTACCAGAAGAGGAGCGATGGATGATTCAAGTTCAAGTTCTAGGAAGGACATTCGCGCCAGTCACTAAGCCCATAGAGTTTTCCTTGGATGCACCAACCTGGAGTCTAGGAAAGAGTATGGCGGCTCACATCACCACGGGACGCATTGGAGAAGTTTACCATAAGGAGCTTAAGGATACGATCTACCAGATTTGTGGGCGCCGAGATGAGCAATGGGAGATGATCAACACCAGGAAGGATAGATCAATCGCAGCTTTCATCCAGGAGTTAAACCAGCACATTCGTCGCCAGGAGAACCAGATGTGCGCATGCATGATAGATATGAAGAAGGCGATGGAAAGGATCACAGAACTGGAGGAAGAACTTAAGGCTACTCGCGAAGATTATGAGGAGGAAATCGTCGTACTAGTGGAGAAGAATGATGATTTGGAAAGGAAGCTAGGAGTATTCATGGGAGACCCCGCGCCAGGAGGAGAAGACGAGGAACCCAAAGAGATTCGTTCTGAGGACTACATCATCATCGACGACACCGACTCAGACCCTGACAATAGCGATGATGACTATGAAGACGAAGATGGAGCAGACATCATGGAGTCTTCGACCGATCAATATTTCTAGTAGACCACCACATTAGTAGTAGTATTCCACCATGTATATAGTATAGTCCGAGCACTTTTGTAACGATAGTTAGATCGATTGTATGCCCTTGCTTGATTAATTGAGCGATATGATTGTGTTTGTCTCATGTGCATATGGGTAGTGTTTTTCTCACTAGACCTCATTCTATTTTATTCTCTTCCCTCTAAACCCTCAAATGCCTCCGAGACGTGACCCCGGATTTACTTTCCCACCGGAGCTCACTCAGTTGATCCAACAGCAGAATACACTGATGCAGTTGTTAGTTCAGAACCAAGGCAACAACAACAACCCACCACCACCACCAGTTGATAACTTAGCCCGCTTTCTGAGGTTGCAGCCGCCGGTGTTTTCTAGTAGCACTGAGCCAATAGTGGCAGATGATTGGCTTCGTAGGATTGGAAGGGAGTTAACCACTGCAGGATGTACAGATGATGAGAAAGTGCATTTTTCCGCACATCAGTTGGATGGACCAGTAGCCTCATGGTGGGAGAATTACACAGTCACCTACCCTATAGCCACTGTTACATGGGATCAGTTTCAGCAAGCATTCTGCATCGCCCATGTCTCAACGGGAGTATGAGCATGAAGAAGCATGAGTTTCGCAACTTGGGCCAAGCGCACCGTACTGTGGGGCAGTACGTGGATGAATTTAGTAAGCTGTCTCGTTATGCCCCTGACGATGTGGCCACAGATGCCGCGAAGCAGGAGAAGTTTATGGAAGGGCTGAACGATGAGATGAGCATGCAATTGATGGTGGCAACATTTAACAACTACCAGGAGTTGGTAGACAAGGCTCTTATGATTGAAGGGAAGCAGCAGCAAATTGAGAGCCGCAAAAGGAAGTATGGACAAGGAAGGTACAACTCAGGAGCCCAGCAGAAGCCTTGTCTAACCCCGAACTCGGGAGGACTTGTTCATAACCATGGAGGTCATAACCACAACGGAGGAAGTTCGCATAACCACAATGGTTCCAAGAATGGGACTGGGAACAGAGTAAGCAACAATCAGAACCGCTCCAATCCAGCCACACCCGCCAAGAGAGACCTAAGTCACATTACTTGATTCAAGTGCAGGAAGACTGGACACTATGCCACGGAGTGCCCTGAAGCGAAGAATGGAAATGGTAATGGGAGCGCTGGGAAGAAGCCCAATCCATTCAACAAAGGACAAGTGAACCACGTTAGCGTGGAGGAGGTTGAAGGGCAGCCAGATGCAGTTATCGGTAAGTTTTTGGTTAACTCTTTTACCGCCCTTGTTCTTTTTGATACTGGTGCATCACATTCATACCTATCAAGGGGATTCGTGGATAAGTTTAAACTACCAACCCAAGCCCTTAGGACCCCTCTGTTAGTAAGTTCACCTGGAGCAGAGTATATGGCTAGCCGATGGTGCAACCAAATACCCTTAACCATTGGTAGCCATGTTTTCCCGTCAGACTTGATAATTTTGGAGTCACAAGGATTGAATGTGATATTAGGCATGGAATGGATGTCAAAATATGGAGGAAGCATTGACTGTGCTAGTAAGTCGATTTATCTCACCACCCCGGAGGGGAAACGGATCAAGTATGTATCTATGCATGCGCCTAGGAGGAGCCAAGTAAATACCCTCACGGGAGTTGTTCAGGAGGAAGTGCCTGTAGTGAAGGATTACCCAGATGTTTTTCCAGAGGAGTTACCAGGCATGCCACCGGATCGAGACATCGAGTTTTTGATAGAGCTATTGCCAGGTACAGGGCCAATATCAAAGAGACCCTACCGGATGCCCGCAAATGATCTGGAGGAGATTAAGAAGCAGATCAAGGAGTTATTGGAGAAAGGTTACATCCGACGGAGTTCATCACCATGGGGAGCCCCAGTGCTTTTGGTTGAGAAGAAGGATAAGTCTCTAAGGATGGTTGTTGATTATCATGCATTGAATGAGGTGACGATCAAGAACAAATACCCACTGCCAATGATCAATGATTTGTTTGACCAGTTGCAAGGAGCTAAGGTGTTTTCAAAGATCGATCTGCGATCAGGATATCACCAGCTGAAGATTCGAGAGAAGGATATACCTAAAACCGCATTTACCACAACGTACGAGTTATATGAGTATACGGTCATGTCATTTGAACTGACTAACGCCCTGCCTATTTCATGAGCATGATGAACAAAGTGTTCATGGAATATTTGGATAAGTTTGTTGTGGTGTTCATTAATGATATAATGGTATACTCAAAGAATGAAGAGGAGCACAAGGAGCATTTGCGTTTAGTTCTCGAGAAACTCAAGGAACATCAGTTGTATGCCAGGTTCAGCAAATGTGAGTTTTGGTTGAAAGAAGTTGGATTCCATGGACATGTTATATCAGGAGAAGGTATAACAGTAGACCCCACCAAGGTTCAGTCAGTCACTGAATGGTTGGCACCCACTTCAGTTAGCAAGATCCGCAGTTTTCTTGGACTCGCAGGATACTACTGGAGATTCATCGAGAATTTTTCCAAGATTGCGAAGCCAATGACGGAGCTATTGAAGAAGGATACCAAATTTAATTGGACGGAAGAATGCGAAGCGAGTTTTCAGGAGTTAAAGAAACGTCTGACCACAGCCCCAGTACTGATTCTGCCGGATATACGCAAGGATTTCCAAGTGTATTGTGACGCCTCTCATTTAGGACTTGGAGGAGTACTGAAGCAGGACGGAAGAGTTGTTTCGTATGCCTCGCGACAACTGAAACCACATGAGTTAAATTATGCCACACATGATTTGGAATTGGCTGCCATAGTGCATGCGTTGAATACTTGGAGACATTACCTTATTGGAAACCATTGCGATGTGTACACTAACCATAAGAGTTTGAAGTACATTTTCACACAGAAGGAGTTGAACCTTAGGCAGAGGAGATGGTTGGAGCGTATAAAGGATTATGACATGAAGCTTCACTATCATCCAGGCAAGGCCAACATCGTAGCAGACGCTTTGAGCCAGAAGAGTTATGCCAACACACTCAAAAGCACATGATTGCCAAGGGAGTTAGCAGAGGATCTCAGGGAACTTCGATTGGAGATTGTTCCTAGAGGTGTTGTTGCAATAATGGAAGTTCAGTCTACATTGCTAGGAAAGATTCGAGAAGCTCAGAAGGATGACAAAGAGATCGCCGAGATAAAAGAGAGAATGAGCAAACGAACGGCCAAAGGTTTTCGTGAGGATGAACACGACACCTTGTGGTTTGAGGGCCGTGTTTATGTGCCCAATAACACAGAGATCAGGAAGTTAATACTTCAAGAGGCTCATGACTCACCATACTCGATACACCACGGAAACACCAAGATGTATGTGGATTTAAAGGAACGTTTCTGGTGGACTGGTATGAAGAAGGATATTGCCGAGTATGTAGCCGTATGTGATGTATGTCAGAGAGTGAAGACAGAACATCAAAGCCAGCCGAATTGTTACAGCCTATGCTGATACCCGAATGGAAGTGGGATAAGCTTGGCATGAATTTCATCACCGGATTGCCCAGGACCAAATCAGGATATGATTCTATATGGGTAGTAGTTGATTGCTTGACCAAAGTAGCTCACTTTATCCCAGTGAAAATCACCTATACAAGCGCCAAGTTGGACAAGATATACATGACCAGGATCGTATGTTTGCATGGAGTTCCAAGGACCATTATATCAGATAGAGGAACCCAGTTTACCTCAAAGTTTTGGAATCAGTTGCATGAAACTTTGGGAACCAGACTGGATTTTAGTACAACTTTTCACCCGCAAACAGATGGACAGACAAAGAGAGTCCACCAGATCCTGGAGGATATGTTGAGAGCTTGTGCACTAGATTATGGATCTAGTTGGGATGACAACTTGCCCTATGCAGAGTTCTCATACAACAACAGTTACGAGGCCAGTTTGAAGATGGCACCTTTCGAAGCCTTGTACGGAAGGAGGTGCAGGACACCGTTGTTGTGGGATGAAGTTGGAGACCGTCAGTTGTTTGGACCAGATTTGATTAAGGAATCAGAAGAGAAGGTTAAATTGATTAGAGATAGACTGAAGGTAGCTCAGTCCCGACAGAAGAGTTATGCAGATTCAAAACGCAAGGAGGTAGTCTAGGAAATCAGAGACATAGTGTATCTTCGAGTATCACCACTCCGAGGAGTTAAGTGCTTTGGAGTTAAGGGAAAGTTAGCGCCACGTTTTGTGGTACCATACAGAGTTTTGGAACGTATGGGAGAAGTTGCTTATAAGTTGGAATCACCCGAAGGATTGTCAGGAGTTCACGAGGTGTTCCACGTTTCTCAGTTGAAGAAGTGCTACGCAGAGATGGCTGACATTCCTCTAAGAGATACAATACCGCTGGAAGCGACTCAGTTGGACAATGATTTGACCTATGAGGAGAAACCAGTCAAGATTCTCGAGTTTTCCAGATGGGTTACTCGCAGCAAGGTTATTAAGTTTTGCAAAGTTCAGTGGAGCTACCATACCAAGGACGAAGCCACCTGGGAACGAGAGGATGATCTTCGCAAAGACCACCCACACCTATTTTCTAGCCAACCCGAATCTCGAGGGCGAGATTCATCTTAAGGGGGGTAGGTTTGTAACATCCCAAATTTTCAATTTGGAATGTTATACATTAGGTCATCATTGCATATCATATTTTATCGCATTTTGGCTTGATCCTCGAAATCCTAAGCAACTCAAGGACCCTCGGAGAGAGTAGGGGATTTCACTGTTTTCATATTTGAATTTTATCAAATATTGAAACGAGGGTTTTTGGTTTTAATTATTTTTCTCTCCGAAAATATTTCATGTTAAAATATATGAGAGGAGATAATATGACTTCTCCAAAATAAATGAAATATTGGAAGAAAAATATTAAAATCAAATATTGGATTTTATCCGGATTTTATTGCAATTTTATTTGCATTAGAAAAATTGCACGTTTTCAAAATTGCATTTAGGGCCAAGAAAATGTTCATCTTGTTCTAAATATTTTATTTAGACGGTGAAAATTTATTTTGGCATTTTTAGATTTTTATTTATTTTTTTGTAGGATTTATTTTTGGCGAAATCTGTTTTTTTTAAAGGTTAGCGCCCGACTGGGCTGAAGCCCAGCCGAGCCGGCCGACCCAACCCCGCGCCGCCACCGACATCGCCGGGCGAGTCCGAGCCGGACATGCCTCGCCGCCATCGTGCCCCCTCGCCCAAGCCGCCTCCGCCCCCCTTTGTAAGCCGAGCTTGGGGCCCCTCGGGACCCCAAGTCACTGCAGCCGCCGCCCTCCGCCGGCGCCTGCCGGAGCCCCACAGCCCGCAAACCGCCGCCGCGCCGCAGCGCCTCGCTGTCATGCCGCCGTGCCTCACCGTCGCCCCACCGCCGCCTAAGCGCCGCAACCGAACCCCGCCGGAGCCGCCCCGCCTCGCCGGAGGTATACGCCGCCGACGCCGTCGTTCGGTTTTATTTTAAAACCGATTCGTTTTTTTAGAAAACCCTAGGTTTCGTTTTTTTAGAATAGATCGGTTTTAGTTTTTTCTCGGTTTAGTTACTTAGCGGACGTTCGTCCGTACGTTCGTTTTAACGAACGGTGTTCACTCGTTAGCCACAGACAGCTAACGTTCGTTCGTTAGCCTGTTCGTCCGTTTTTCTTTTTTTTTTCAGATTTTCCGCGATTATTTTCGATCGCGATTTCTGATCCGATTTTCGTTTTAGTTTATCTTTTCGCTCGTTTATCGGAATCAGGCGATTCAAGCGCCTAGATCTTTGTCTCGAAGCTCTCTTTCCGTTTAACCAACTTGAACAAGATTTTGATACAGTAAAATTTGACTTTAGTCCAGATTAGTAATGGGATCTTGTTTCTTTCACAGTTTGAGTTTCGTTGCTCCGTTTGATTTGATTCTTTTTGCAAACCGGAGTTCTTAAGTTGAACTTTCTGGTTAGATCTTCTTATTCGTGTTTTACCCATGTGCCTTTGCTTGATTGCTTATGTATGCTATTGTTTGTTTACGATAGAACACCCGTAGTGCGAAGCGTGCTACTTCGAGTCTCTAGGTTTTGCGGATCATCAACAAGGCAAGTAACACTTTGATCATACCCCTTTATCACCCAGTTTTATGCATTAGTTTCAACCCTCAACATTGCATGGTTAGGACTTGATAACATTTGGGATTGGGAAGTAGTTTATGAGGTAGAACCTATTGCCCTGTTATTATCAAACCCTTGGGAGTTACTTCTACGTATTGCTTATATTGCTATGCTATGCTCGTAGACGTGGTTTGGGTGAGTGAATCCATGACATATGTGAGATTGTTAACTAATGGTTCAACTTAAGGTGGCAACTTTAATACACATCTGGGTGGATTGCTTGTTGGGCACCTGGAGAATCCAGTGTTGTCCTAGGATATCCCGGAGTACCCGTGTGATAATTCTAAGGTCCGCCACCCAGGCTCAAAGGGAACTGAGATATTTCATGCTAGAAACTTCCGTGTGCAGCCACAAGCTATTATGGGCTCTAGCATAGTTGAGTAAGTTGCATGACCTCTTCCAGTGGTAGGCTAGCAGATGTAGGGGATGTAGGTTGGTACTGTCTACCCAGGGTTAGAGCTAATGCTTCTGAAAGACTGTGTCTCGGTCATCCATTTCTCAAACACCATGTAGTGCGAGAAATCCAACGGAGGAGAACGAGTCTTGTGGGGAAAAGTGCGCAAACCTCTGCAGAGTGTACAAACTAATCATGATTAGCCGTGTCCCCGGTTATGGACATCTTGAGTATCTAGTACTTGGATTATCATATGTATCTCATCACTCTAAATTAATATTTGGGTTGATAGTTACCTTTAATTGGGATTGAGTTGGAGGAACCTTGTCAATGATGTTTGAACTATCATAATAGTTAAATAGAACTTATTTCTTTGTCGTAGGAAAAAATTGGCTTTTCGCAAAACTTTAACCATAGAGCTTTCCACCAGCCAAATATGCATGTAGTGATAGTATTATTCCGTTCTTGCTCTACTGTGTTATGTTGCCAACATATTCCATGTGCTGACCCATTTTCGGGCTGCAATGTATTATGTTGCAGACTTTTCAGACGAGGAGTAAGGTTCGTTAGGTCGTTGCCGTGCAGCTTAGCTATGCCGTGCAGCTCAGCTATGCCGTTGGAGTTGATGTACTCACTCTATCTTCCAAG
Organism: Triticum urartu; assembly: GCF_003073215.2. Lineage (NCBI taxonomy): Eukaryota > Viridiplantae > Streptophyta > Magnoliopsida > Poales > Poaceae > Triticum > Triticum urartu. The sequence continues at coordinate 236,966,989 of NC_053027.1, read as the reverse complement.
CCTTCCACTGTTATTGTATTAGATGGCCTTATGCCATATTTATTGTAATAAGTTCTCTTTTGAGACATTCGATGTAATAAGTGTGTGATTGCTACTCTGTTATAAATCCTTCTACTGTGTGTGTCAGCATTACCGATCCAGGGATGACACTAAAGCACAGAGACTTGACCGTTTGAGGTCGGGTCGCTACATAATCTAAACAAAACCCAAAGTCTAAACGACGCCCTAAGGGCTGTATATATGGAGGAAGAGGGGGGAATTTCATGGCCCCTGGAGGAGGGGTCCGAAACCAACCCTAACTCTTGTTTCCCCACACATATGGACTCTAAAAACAGCCTATACTTAAGTATTTCGAAAATACATGGGCCTGACCCAATAATAAGGTGACGCAGCACCTAGAATAGCCTCTGGACGAAATTTATGGAGTGGCATCTTGTATATTTCGTCCAAGGCTTCATGCACTCCTTATGGTGGCTTCAAAGTCCTGAAATCATCACTTGTAACTCCATTCTTGATCCCCTTGCGCATGCCATCATCTCCATGCTTGAACTTGCTCCAAGGTTCATCTTTCTTGTCCAAACTAGGCCCTTCATTTGTAAGCAAAACAAATGTATCCAATTTAGGCAGCATCATATTCTCATGAACATTAGAATCGTTACCAAGAAACAAAAGTACCTGATAATTCAATTGGCATGCGCGAGCTCTAGTAATTGGTCCAGTACGTATAGCAACAGGGGCTATGGTTGTAACAATGGTATTGATGTCCTCATCATCCTCCCCTTCTTGAAATGAAGTCGTCCTCGATGAAAGCTCATCCTCCTCACCCAAATAAGGCTTCAAATCTGCAATGTTAAAAGTGGGACTAACCCCAAAATCTGCAGGCAGCTCAAGTTTATATGCATTATCATTTATTTTCTCTAACACCTTAAAAGGACCAGGAACACGTGGCATTAGCTTTGATTTGCGTAAATTAGGAAATCTATCCTTACGCAAATGTAACCAAACAAGATCTCCAGGTGCAAACACAACATGTCTTCTACCCTTATCTCCAGCAAGTTTATATTTAGCATTCATACGCTCAATGTTTTCCTTAGTTAACTCATGCATTTTTAAAATCAATTTAGCACGTTCTTTAGCATCAAAATTAACCTTCTCCGAAGATGGAAGAGGCAACAAATCAATAGGTGCACGAGGTAGGAAACCATACACAATTTCAAAAGGGCACATCTTAGTAGTAGAATGCAATGAACGATTATAAGCAAATTCAATATGAGGCAAGCATTCTTCCCACATTTTCTTATTATTCTTCAAAACATCCCTAAGCATAGTAGACAATGTTCTATTGACTACTTCAGTTTGTCCATCAGTTTGGGGATGACAAGTAGTACTAAAAGGCAGTTTAGTCCCCAACTTAGCCCATAAACATCTCCAAAAGTGGCTAAGAAATTTAGTATCACGATCTGAAACAATAGTATTTGGCACACCATGCAAGCGAATAATTTCACGAAAGAACAAATCAGCAACATTAACAACATCATCGCTTTTATGACATGGTATAAAGTGTGCCATTTTCGAGAACCTATCCACGACAACAAATATGCTATCCCTCCCCTTCTTTGTTCGAGGTAAACCTAAAACAAAGTCCATAGATATATCCTCCCAAGGAACACTAGGTACAGGCAAAGGCATATATAAACAATGAGGATTGACTCATTTTAGCTTTTTGACATGTAGTGCAGCGAGCAACAAAACGCTCAACATCCCATCTCATCTTTGGCCAAAAGAAATGTGTAGCAAGTATATCCTCCGTCTTCTTAACGCCAAAGTGTCCCATTAATCCTCATCCATGTGCCTCCTGCAACAACAAAAGACGAACGGAGCTAGCTGGAATGCATAGCTTGTTAGCACGAAACACAAATCCATCGTTAAGAACGAACTTGTTCCAAGTTCTCCCTTCCTTACAATTCTGCAATACATCTTTAAATTCAGCATCATGCACATATTGATCTTTGATGGTCTCCAAACCAAATATTTTAAAGTCAAGTTGTGAAAGCATAGTATAACAACGAGACAATGCATCAGCAATAACATTTTCTTTACCCTTCTTGTGTTTAATGACATAAGGGAAAGTCTCAATGAATTCAACCCATTTAGCATGTCTACGGTTCAATTTTACTTGAATTTTAATGTGTTTCAAAGATTCATGATCAGAACGTATAACAAATTCCTTGGGCCATAAATAATGTTACCATGTTTCTAAGGTCCGAACAAGAGCATATAATTCTTTATCATAAGTAGAATAGTTCAGACTAGGCCCACTCAATTTTTCAGAAAAGTATGCAACATGTTTGCCATCTTGTAATAACACACCTCCTATTCCACTAGCATCACATTCAAGCTCAAAGGTCTTATTAAAAATCAGGAAGTTGGAGTAAAGGAGCATGTGTCAACTTATCTTTCAATACTGTGCAAGCTTCTTCCTGTGCGGTACCCCAAACAAAAGGCACATCCTTCTTTGTAAGCTCGTTGAGAGGTGCAGCAATGGTGCTGAAATTTCTCACAAAACGCCTATAGAAACCAGCAAGGCCAAGGAAACTCCTCACTTGTGTGACCGTTTTGGGCTGCGACCAACTCTCAATAGCTTCAATCTGAGCTTTATCAACTTCAATTCCCTGTGGAGTAACAACATAGCCAAGAAAAGATACTCGGTCGGTGCAAAAGGTGCACTTTCCAAGGTTACCAAACAAACGTGCATCACGTAGAGCAATAAAAACAGCACATAAATGTTCCAAATGTTCCTCCAAAGATTTGCTATAAATCAATATGTCATCGAAGTAAACTACCACAAATCGTCCAATGAAAGCACGTAAAACTTCGTTCATTAATCTCATGAAAGTACTAGGTGCGTTAGTTAACCCAAAAGGCATGACTAACCACTCATATAATCCAAACTTAGTTTTAAATGCTGTTTTCCATTCATCTCCCAATTTCATACGAATTTGATGGTATCCACTACGCAAATCAACTTTGGAGAATATTGTAGAGCCACTCAATTCATCAAGCATATCATCTAGCCTAGGAATAGGATGACGATAACGAATAGTAATATTATTAATGCCTCTACAATCAACACACATACGCAATGTACCATCCTTTTTAGGCATTAGTATAATAGGAACATGATACGTCTCCAACATATCTATAATTTTTGATTGCTCCATGCTATATTATCTACTGTTTTGGACATTATTGGGCTTTATTATCCACTTTTGTATTATTTTTGGGACTAACCTATTAACCGGAGGCGCAACCTAGAATTGTTGTTTTTTGCCTATTTTAGGGTTTCGAAGAAAAGGAATATCAAACAGAGTCCAAACGGAATGAAACCTTCGGGAACATGATTTTCTCAACGAACAAGACCCAGGAGACTTGGACCCTACGTCAAGAAAGAAAAGAGGAGGCCACGAGGTAGGGGGGCACGCCTACCCCCCTAGGCGTGCCCTCCACCCTCATGGGCCCCCTGTTGCTCCACCAACGTACTCCTTCCTCCTATATATACCTACGTACCCCCAAACGATTAGATATGGAGCCTGAGGGAGTCCTGGATTAGGGGGTGTTCGGATAGACGGACTATACCTTCAGCCGGACTCCTGGACTATGAAGATACAAGATTGAAGACTCCGTCCTGCGTCCGGAAGGGACTTTCCTTGGCGTGGAAGGCAAGCTTGGCGATACGGATATGAAGATCTCCTACCATTGTAACCGACTCTATGTAACCCTAACCCTACCTGGTGTCTATATAAACCGGAGAGTTTTAGTCTGTAGGACAACATACACATCAACAATCATGCCATAGGCTAGCTTATAGGGTTTAGCCTCCTCGATCTCGTGGTAGATCTACTCTTGTACTACCCATATCATCAATTTTAATCAAGCAGGACGTAGGGTTTTACCTCCATAAAGAGGGCCCAAACCTGGGTAAAACTTCGTGTCCCTTGTCTCTTGTTACCAACCGGCCTAGACGCACAGTTTGGGACCCCCTACCCGAGATCCGCCGGTTTTGACACCGACATTGGTGCTTTCATTGAGAGTTCCTCTGTGTCGTCGCCGTCAGGTTCGATGGCTCCTACGATCATCGATAGCGATCCAGTCCAGGGTGAGACCTTCCTCCCCGGACAGATCTTCGTCTTCGGCGGCTTTGCATTGCGGGCCAATTCGCTTGGCCGTATGGAGTAGATCGAAAGCTACGCCCCTGGCCGCCAGGTCAGATTCGGAAATTTAAACTACACGGCTGACATCCGCGGGGACTTGATCTTCAACGGATTCGGGCCACAGCCGAGCGCGCCGCACTGTCATGACGAGCATGATCTAGCTCTGCCGCCGAACAGTGCCCTGGAGGCTGCATCCACATCGGCTCCGACCCTTAATTCAGAGCCAACCGCGCCGATCGAGGATGGGCGGTTGGACGCCGCCTCGGGGGCTGCAACCCCAACGGCGATTGAGCCAAGCACCAGCCCCGTACTCTGCGAGACCCGTGACTCCAAGGAGCCGGACTCCTCTCCAGACTCCGAGCCCTCTGCGCCCCTGCCGATCGAATCCGATTGGGCGCCGATCATGGAGTTTACTACCGCAGACATCTTTCAGCACTTGCCTTTTGGCGATATCCTGAAGTCACTAAAGTCTCTCTCTTTATCAGGAGAGCCCTGGCCGGACTACGGTCAACAAGGTTGGGGTACGGACGATGAAGAAATTCAAAGCCCACCCCCACCCACTTTGTAGCCACTGTCGACGACTTAACCGACATGCTCGACTTCGACTCCGAAGATATCGACGGTATGGATGCCGATGAAGGAGATGATCAAGAACCAGCGCCTACTAGGCCCTGGAAAGCCACCTCGTCATATGACATATACATGGTGGACACCCCAAAAGAGGGAGATGGTGATGGAACAGCGGAGGATGACCCCTCCAAGAAACAGCCTAAGCGCCGGCGTCATTGGCGCCGCTCAAAATCCCGCCAAAACAAACACGGTGATTCTAGCACGGGAGATAATAATACTCTGGAAAGCGCCGAAGAAAACCCCCTCCAGCAAGATTTAGCACAGGAGGATGGAGAAACCAGCTCTCACGAGAGGGCGGCAGACAAAGAGGTCGAGGACAATAATTATATGCCTCCCTCCGAAGACGAGGCAAGCCTCGACGACGACGAATTCGTCGTGCCAGAGGATCCCGCCAAGCAAAAGCGTTTTCAACGCAGGCTTATGGCCACGGCAAGAAGCCTCAAGAAAAAACAGCAACAACTTAGGGCTGATCAAGATTTGCTAGTCGACAGATGGACTGAAGTCCTTGCGGCCGAAGAGCATAAACTCGAACGCCCCTCCAAGAGCTACCCAAAGCGCAGGTTGCTACCCCGATTAGAGGAGGAAGCACTTGATGCGGCCGACCGGCCACCTCGTGGTCGCGACAGAGAGGCCTCTCGGCCCTCCACTCAAGCCGCACCCCGTACCAAGGCACGGGAATATGCGCCGGACTTACGAGACATGTTGGAGGACAAGGCAAGGCAAACAAGATCGATCTACGGATCGCGTGGGCGCCCCACGGCTCGAGACGGTAACCGTCACGCCGGCCACAAATTCGGCGGGGCCGAACACAGTAGTCAAGGCTCATTGGAGCTACGTCATGATATATCCCAATACAGAGGCACCGCACACCCACTCTGCTTTACAGACGAAATAATGGATCATCAAATCCCCGAGGGTTTCAAACCTGTAAACATCGAATCATATGATGGCACAACAAATCCTGCGGTATGGATCAAGGATTATCTCCTTCATATCCACATGGCCCGTGGCGATGATTTCCACGCCATCAAATACCTCCCACTCAAGCTTAAAGGACCAGCTCGGCATTGGCTTAACATCTTGCCAACAGGATCAATCAGTTGTTGGGAGGACCTGGAAGCCGCATGAAAGTGCGTTATATCGACTAGAGGGGGGGTGAATAGGCGATTTTTATGAAAGTCTTCAAAATGTGGAAGTTATGAAGACAAACGATAGAAATAAACCTATTACCCTGCAGCGGAAGGTAGACTACACTAGGCAAGCCATAGTCAAGTATTCAATGGAGTGAAAGCACAATGACTAATAGCAGCAATGTAGTAAGGATCAGGTAGGAAGATATTATGAAGCCAAACAGAAAACGCAGTCACTCAGTGAAGATAAAAGATAGTGCAATCATACAATGACTTCACAAGGAGTAACAGTAAGTAAAGGGAAGGGAAGATGAAACCAGTGACTCGTTGAAGACAATGATTTGTTGGACCAGTTCTAGTTGCTGTGACAACTGTACGTCTGGTTAGGGCGGCTAGGTATTTAAACCTTAGGACACACAGTCCCGGACACCCAGTCCTGAACACGCAGCTCAGGACACCCAGTCCTCACCGTATTCCCCTTGAGCTAAGGTCACACAGACCTCGCCCAATCACTCTGGTAAGTCTTCAAGGTAGACTCCCAAACCTTCACAGACTTCGTTCACCGGCAATCCACAATGTCTCTTGGATGCTCAGAACACGACGCCTAACCGGCTGGAGGATTCACAGTCCTCAAGTGTAATAAGTCTTCAGATCACACAGACAAGAAGACTTAAGTGATGCCTAATTCTCTTTGGCTCTGGGTGGTTAGGGCTTTATCCTCGCAAGGAATTCTCTCTCAAAGGCTTCAAGGTGGGTTGCTCTCAAACGACAAAAGCCGTACTCTGAATCTGAGCAGCCAACCGTTTATGGTTGTAGGGGGTGGGCTATTTATAGCCACTTGGCAACCCGATCTGATTTGTCCGAAATGACCCTTGGTCACTAAGGAACTGACACGTGTTCCAACGGTCAGATTTCAAACTCACACGGCAACTTTACTTGGGCTACAAGCAAAGCTGACTTGTCCGACTCTGGACAAGATTCGCTCTCAAAGTCTTCACTCGAAGACATAGGTTTTGTTTAAGCATCACTTCAGTCATTCTGACTGGTTCTCTTGGACCCCACTTAACAGTACGGTGGTTCCTATGACTCAACAAAGGGGAAGAAAAAGAACTACGAAAGATCTAAGTCTTCGAGCTCCATAGGCTTCATGCGATGTCTTCTCTTGTCATAGTCTTCAATGTGAATATCTTCATATACCACCTTTGACTTCAATTTCTTCATACATTTTTAGGGGTCATCTCTGGTAGGAAAACCGAATCAATGAGGGACTTCTACCTGTGTTATCCTGCAATTCTCACATACACATTAGTCCCTCAACTAGGTTTGTCGTCAATACTCCAAAACCAACTAGGGGTGGCACTAGATGCACTTACAATCTCCCCCTTTTTGGTGATTGATGACCAACTAGTTGAAGTTTTCAACAGGGAATATAGTCCGTGAAATTGTAAAGGATAAGGAATTGTCTTCATAAGTTGCAAGGGCTCCAAATGAAGATGTGCATATAAGTAATTTGCTTTTGGAATGCAAATGCACATGGCAGGTTGTACTTGTGGAGATCCACTTCAACTTATGCTGACAATCCACTATGCATGAGAAAGTATGTGAAGATAATGACATGCATAATGGAAAATGGACGTCTGCAGAATGATCTAAGTGCGGAATTTATCGTCGCACATGCGGAATTTATCATCGCAACACAAGGTGGCAAATAAGTAGCAGACGACCATCGAGTTTAAGTGTTACAACTCAAAGAACCAAATGTAGCAAAACGAGAGTTGTAAGCACAAAGCAAAATATAAAGCGCCCGCCCATATGGACCCGCTTGAAGACTATCAAACTCATAAGCTTCTCCCCCTTTTGTCAGTAAGGACCAAAAAGGTTTAAAGACATAGAGCATCTACTCGTTCCCATGAAGAGTAGGTGAAGCAGCAGGGTCGTTGGTGGTGTTTGGCGGTGCAGAAGAGCTTGGAGCAGAGTCGAAGCATGCTGAAGGAGGTGGCGGTGAAGTAGCATCGTCTTCATCCTCGATCACTCTGGCATTCACAGTTGCAGCAGAGGAAGAGAACTCAGAGTCTTCAAGGATGGAGTTCGTCGCAGCACTGCCCTTCGAGGAGGTGTGGAGTCAAACTTGAATCGCTCAGAGAAGCCATCCTCTTGAAGATCATCTTCAGAACACATCAGCGCCAGCCCTTTCCATGTGCGGCGAGAGGTTTCATGGGCAACAAAAGCATTCTTGGTGGCAAGATTGCGAATGCGATTAACATCCACCAAGAGGCTTTGCATTTGACGCTTCAACCAGTCATGATGCCTATCCTGTTTCTGATGAAGAGCCACAAGAAGCTCTCGGTCGTTGAGAACACGAGTGCGCTTCTTGGGTCGTGGAGCAGTTGTACTGTCAGTGGCTTCAGTGAGAGCAGGATGCGGTGCACGTGTAGTGCCAGCCAAAGGATACACACGAGTTACGGCTTCAACGCCTTCAACGTTCTAAGAAAAACTTTGATGCTCTGCATTCTGAAGACTTAGAGGTTCCTTGGCAGGCTTAGGATAGATGGCTTCAATAGACATATCCACATCAGGCAAAAAGATCCGATGATTGCGGGCAGAGGGCTGATATGAGAAAGCAGAGTGAAGTTTGATCAGCCGCATCACCCAAGGGGCGTAGAACTTCAAACCAAACAGATCAGAGCCAGATGCAGCAAGTTGGCGAATGAAGAAATCCTATGTATTGAAGCATTTTCCATGAAGAATGTAGAAGACCAAAGTCTTCATTGCACCTTCCAGCTTGGCATGGGGAGAATGTCCTTTGATTGGCCAGAGAGTTTGCCTTATGATGTGATAAATGGTTCTTGGCAGATACTCAAGGTCTTCAACGAAGAACTCCGTGGGATAAGCAGCATCTTGGGGCAATGGCTTCATCATACTGAGCATCTGACTCATATTAGGTTCAATCTTCTGAAAGATGCTCTCAATAGCTTCACTATGAAGCTGACAGCCATGCTCGTAGAGATCGCCAGGAGTGGGCAAACCAGTGAGCTCAATGATGTCAAAGGCTTTGGCTTCGTGATGAAAGTTTCCTGTCATCCACTCCAGGACCCAAGTCTTCGGATCTCTGCTATACCCGCGGATGTGAAGTGTAGCATAGAATTGGAGCAGCAACTCTTCATTCCAATGCTCTTGGTCAGTGACGAACGGCAGTAGTCCAACCTCTTTGAAGCAATCCAGAGCTTCTTCCAGACAGGGCAGACTAGCTATTGCTTCAATGTCAAGGCGCTTGTGTGGGAAGATGCGACCTTGGTTGTAAAGAACGCATGAGTAATATCTTCGCTGCGGATAACTCCAGAACCGATCAGATGATATTCTTTCCCTTGAGTAGGGGTTCCTGGAGCTATTGAAGAATGTGTTGTCTGCTCTGAAGCCATTGATATTGAAGGAGCCAGGTGCTGATGCAGGACCTGGGAACCTTGGCAATCTTGGGATTGGCTTCTGCACCTGAGGCCTGTGCTCAACATGATAGTCGAACTGGGGACCGGCAGCAGACGCAGGAACAGAAGCGGCGGGATCAGTGGCTTCGCTGACTTCTGGTGCTTTTGTTGGTGAGGGATCCACATTAGCTTCAGCCATGACAGCGTCAGTGGCTTCAGTGGGGTTGGTGGTGGCAGCCTCAAGATGTTCAACCTCCACTTGACGAGCAGGAGGGTCGGTCACGATCACGTTCTCCTCGAGAACCGCTTCTTGGTGGGACAGGGGAGTGGCAACTTGTGGGACTTCTTCTTCAGCGGCTGATGCAGCCGGATTGTCTTCAACAGAGACTAGAGGCCTTGGACCTTTGCGAAGCCTGCGCAACGCGGGTGACTCCTGTGGAGTTGCTGTTGGCTGGGCCTCAAAGTCTTCTTCCTCTTGTGGGCGATCTGCCCATGAAGCATCCTGTGCAATTGGCGTCAGTGGACGACCAATGCTGATGAGTTCGCTGTGCGTGAGCACAGGCGATGATACCTGTTGGTGCTCTAGCTGAGGAAGGGCTGCATCATCTTCAACATGGTCATGGTGACCAATGTCTTCAGCAGCGATGGGATCAGCTGCTGGAAAGTCTTCAGCTTCATGAGCCTCTGTGAAAGTAGGCTCATGGACATTCAGTTGACGTTCTTGTGGATCGGCGTCGGGGTGAACCATGGAAATGGGTTCAACAATCAAGGGCTCTGTGGGAGCAGCCCGTTCCTTCTTGGTCTTTCTTTTCTTCTTGGCGGGGGCAGTAGCAGAGGCTTCAGGATGTTTTCTCTTCCTTGCTTCAGCCTCAGCAGTCCTGGTCTTCTTCAGTTCTGAAGCGGTTGACCTGGCCTTTGGCTTCGGGCCAGTCATGCTAGTTGGGAATACAAGGGGATCTGCTTCCTGCCTTGGTGCTTTGGGTTCAGCCATAGCGGGCTTCTTCGTCTTCTTGGCAGCCATCCCGGGGTCGATGTCAGGACGCCCATTGGCCTTGCGCTTCTCAGCCTCATTGCAGGCTTGCACACACCTATCAGCCAAGACCTTCATGCGCTCACGAGAACCCTGAGCTTCTGCATGTTTCTTTAGAAAGGCTTCCTTGAGCTCGTGCAGCATAATCTTGAAGTTCTTCACGTCTTGCACGCTGAGCTTGGCCATATGCTTCTTGAACTGAGATTTCTCAAAGTCAATCTTCTGCTTCAGTTCAACAATGCGCTGGGCGATGGCTAACTCTGAAGCAATGGCGCCATGGAAGGCGACACTGAGGCCAATGGGTAGTTGCAGATCATCGAAGCTGATGTTTGGCGTGTCAAACCATTCATCAATGAAGTTGTGGATGATTGTTACATCAAAGAGAGACAGATCATTGAAGATTTCTGCTTCTTCTTTGCTCTTGATGAGTTGCTCAAGAGTGTCATCTGCAAGATCTTCATCACTTGACAGATCAATGGCATCATTGCACAGAATGACAGCAACAGTTAGCTCTTGGCCGGTGTGTGGCAGAGGCATCTTGACCTTCTGGGGCTTGGAGATGCGTGACAAATCTTCAGACTGCACACTGTCTTCAGGAGGTGCAGTTGCCAGTGGCTTCGCTCGTGAGATTTTTGGTGAAGGGGCAGGCTTTGAAGCTTTAGGCTTCTTCAACTTCTTTGGCTTCGGCGCTGCAGGCGCTTCATCTGATTCAGCGTCAGCTGCAGGCTCATTCACGGCTGTCCCTTGAACCAAGATATGGGTGATGAGACCTTCAAGGTTGTAGAAAGGACCGACGACATTGGGTTCTGCATCACGGGTGCCGTCAGCCCTTGGAGCAGAAGGACCAGGGTTGAAGTCTAGTCCCAATGTCTTCTTGTTCTGCTTTGCTGAGTTCTGGGCAAACTGAAAGTTGCGCTTGAACAGAACGTCGTCACGACACCATAGCAGTGACGATGGGTCAGCATCCGCAGGCTGTGGTCCACGGACCATGCGGGGATAGAAGCCTTGTTCAATGGCTTCATCTCTGGTCCTGGGTTGAAGATTTTTGTAGAGGATGTCTCCCCATGGTCGCTTGATGGCATTCTTTTCAGCATATTCCTTTGTCACAAATCTGTACTTGAACCACTGTTCTGCCCAATAGCGTCGAATCCATTGGATTCGTGTTTTGCGCTGATTGTAATCCTCTTCAGGATCTGTCTTGTACAGTTCTGAGAGGTCATCTGGCAGATCTCTTGATGTTTCTCCATGACGCTTTCTGCCACCCTTCCTTGCTGATTTCTCTAAAGCCATGAACTTAAAACTGAAAGGCTTCAATACGTTCAAAGGCTTCAAGGGCTTTCGCTTGCTGGACAGACAGGAACTGGCTTTGGGAGAATTGATATGATGCTGTAAGAATTCTGCAAATGAATGCAGACTATGAGAACCAAGGGATTCTCCCACGGACATGTACCTGTGACAGCATTAAGGTGCGAGGGAAGGGGAAGAGGTCATATGCATTCTTAGAAGATTTTGAATATAAATCAGTTTAGAAGACATTGACCTCATCGTGCAAAGACATTCACTCATAGATAAGGAGTTGGTTCCAGATTTGTACGAATCCAGAGATCAGTACAAGTGAGGAATCTAACTACTTTGTGAAGCATAAGTGAATATACTAGGCATGTTATGAGATGCAGTATGAGAGAGAGCTAACTTTTGTGAATAGAAACTGCTTGTGGTAGAAAGTGACAAAGCCATAGGATCAATGGTGCCGTAGAAAGGAAGTTTTATTTACCACACTAAGAACTGCTAGACGGAGTGGAAGAGGAGGCCGAGCAGTTCGATCTTCCGTGCCCTAACGTGGCGACGGAGGACACCTACGGCGACAGCGGAGAGGACGATGTCCGCGGTCGGCGTGAAGACGGTGTCGGAGAGGTTGCGGCAGCGAAGTGCTTCATCGCCGGCGTCGTCGAGGGCTAGCGGTGGCGCTAGGGTTCGTGCGAGAGTGGAAGAAGAGATAATGACCGCTGTGAAGTGTGTATTTATAGGTACAGGGCGGCACTGCGTTATTACACAGGTGTCCCCGGCGATTTGCATCTGAGGAACACGTGGCCATCATGCAGAATTTTGGGGTTTGTTCCATGTCCCACGCACGCCTGGATTGTCGGGTGGTTGTTCCTACTTCTCCGGGTTTCATGTGGAGGAATGAGCATTGAAAGCAGACTTAAGGTTTGTCTCTGTATCTTCTGCTGACAAGGACGCAGAGAAGACATTCGACAGTTTCAATAGAATGCATATGATTTGGAGAGATAGAGTTTGAGATAGAAAGCATAGAGAGGTTAGGGTCCAATCACATTCACTTAGTTCAAAAGATTCAACAAGAAGACATAGCTATAAGTGAATGCTGTAGAGGACAGAACACTACTATATATATATATAATCAACATAGTGAAGATAATCATGAAAACATGTTGAGATTGAAGCCAAACCAAATGTGAAGACATAGCAAGGTAATGCCATGAGTGAAACACTTCAAATAGAACATTTGGTGGTGGCGTTACCCACCGTATGGGAAGTATTAGACCCAGACACAGCGCACAATTATCGTGGCGCTCCGAAGTCAAATTCCACATTAATGTATTCACACTTAGAATGTATGTCTTCATTGATTGAAGGTATACTTTACTTCGTGTGTTGCACATCTAAGTCATCAATATGTATAAGGGTTAGGATGTGTGCCTGATCACAGGACATTTGAGGATTCCAGGATATTTAGCTCACACCGTAACTTGCAAAATCTCTTCTCATCCAAGGGCTTGGTGAAGATATCTGCCAATTGCTCTTCAGTGTTGACGTGTATGATATCAATATCTTCCTTCACAACATGATCTCTGAGAAAGTGATGACGAATTTCAATGTGCTTTGTCTTTGAGTGCTGAACTGGGTTGTTGGCAATCTTGATGGCGCTTTCGTTGTCACAGTAGAGTGGCACTTGCTTCAAATGAATGCCATAGTCCTTGAGTGTTTGCTTCATCCACAGAAGCTGAGCGCAGCAAGATCCAGCAGCAATGTATTCAGATTCAGTAGTGGAGAGAGATACACAGTTCTGCTTCTTTGAAGACCAACATACAAGTGATCGTCCCAGAAAATGACATGTGCCTGATGTAGACTTGCGATCCACTTTGTCACCAGCATAATCAGCATCCGAGAATCCAACCAGATCAAACTCTGAGCCCTTTGGATACCATAATCCTAGAGTTGGGGTGTGAGCCAAATATCGAAGAATTCGCTTCACAGCTAAGTGATGCGACTCCTTTGGTGCCGCTTGGAATCGAGCACACATGGAAACACTAAGCATAATATCTGGCCTAGATGCACATAGATAAAGTAAAGAACCAATCATGGAGCGGTATACCTTTTGATCGAACTCTTTACCATTGTCGTCAGGACCCAGATGATGCTTGGCTGGCATTGGCGTCGTGAAGCCTTTGCAGTCGTTGCATACCGAACTTCTTCAGGCAATCTTTGAGATACTTCTCTTGAGATATGAAGATGCCGTTGCGTTGCTATCGTATTTGAAGACCGAGAAAGAACTTCAGCTCTCCCATCATAGACATTTGATATTGCTCTTGCATCATAAATCCAAACTCTTCACTATACTTCTGATTGGTGCACCCGAAGATAATGTCATCCACATATATTTGGCACACAAACAGTTCACCATCATATGTCTTCGTGAAGAGAGTGGGGTCGAGGGAACCAGGTATGAAGCCTTTGCTCTTCATGAAGTATTTGAGTGTGTCATACCAGGCCCGAGGGGCTTATTTGAGGCCATACAGTGCCTTGTTGAGCTTGTATACCATGTCAGGATGTTTTGGATCTTCAAAGCCAGGTGGTTGTGCAACATACACTTCTTCTTCAATCTTGCCATTGAGAAAGGCGCTCTTCACATCCATTTGATAAAGAAGTATGTTGTGATGATTTGCATAGGCCAGCAGTATGCGTATGGCTTCAAGTCTAGCCACAGGAGCAAATGTTTCATCGAAGTCAATGCCTTCCACTTGAGTATATCCTTGAGCAACGAGACGAGCTTTGTTTCTGACAACTTGACCGTGCTCATCTTGTTTGTTGCGGTATATCCATTTTTTGCCTATTATGTTGTGCTTCCGAGGATCGGGACGCTTAACCAGTTCCCATACATTATTCAGCTCAAACTGTTGAAGCTCTTCTTGCATAGCTTGAATCCATTCAGGTTCCATGAAGGCTTCTTCAACTTTCTTGGTTTCTGTTATTGAGACGAATGCGAAGTGCCCACAGAAATTTGCTAGCTGAGTTTCCCTTGAACGAGTGAGTGGACCGGGTGCATTGATGCTATCAATTATTCTTTCAATCTGCACTTCATTGGCAACACGAGGATGTACAGGGCGAAGATTTTGCTCTTGCTGATCATTGTCGTTGTTAGAGGGAATGTCTTCAGGCCGAGCATTGTCTTCAGGTTGATCAGGTGCTGAGATGATAAGTTCTTCTTCAGGATGAGCTTCAGAAGGTATAATTTCTCCAGTTCCCATTAGCTTGATTGATTCACTGGATGGAACTTCATCTAGCACATTTGGCAGGTGCTCTCTTTGTGAACCGTTGGTCTCATCGAACCGCACATCCACTGTTTCAACCACTTTATAATGAAAGAGATTGAAGACTCTATAGGAGTGCGAATCCTTTCCATATCCAAGCATAAAACCCTCATGTGCTTTTGGTGCAAACATTGAGGTGTGATGTGGGTCCTTGATCCAGCACCTGGCGCCAAATACTCTGAAGTAACTGACATTTGGCTTCTTGCCAGTAAGGAGCTCATAAGATGTCTTGTTCAGAAGCTTGTGAAGATAAACACGATTGATTGTATGGCATGCAGTATCAATGGCTTCAGGCCAAAATTTTCTTGGAGTCTTGTATTCATCTAGCATCGTTCTGGCCATCTCAATGAGTGTTCTGTTCTTGCGTTCGACGACGCCATTCTCCTGTGGCATGTACGTGGCTGAGAATTCATGTGTGATGCCCAAGGTATCAAGATATGTATCAAGGCCAGTGTTCTTGAATTCAGTGCCATTGTCACTTCTGATATGCTTTATCTTGGCACCATAGTTGTTCATTGCTCGATTGGCGAAGCGTCTGAAGACATCCTGCACTTCAGTCTTGTAAAGGATTGTGTGCACCCAAGTATATCTAGAATAATCATCAACAATGACAAAGCCATAGAGACAAGCAGTAGTAGTAAGAGTTGAGTAATGAGTGGGACCGAAAAGATCCATGTGAAGCAGTTCGAAGGGTCGAGTAGTAGTCATGATTGTCTTCGAGGGATGTTTGGCCCTCGTCATCTTTCCTGCCTCACAGGTACCGCATAAGTGATCTTTCTTTAACTTGACGCCCTCGATGCCTATGACATGCTTCTTCTTTGCCAGGGTGTGGAGGTTCCTCATGCCAGCATGCCCAAGCCTCCGATGCCAGAGCCAGCATTCTGAAGCTTTTGCTAGAAGACATACGGCAAGCTGTGGTCCTGTTGAGAAATCTACCACGTACAAATCATCTTTTCGATACCCTTCAAATACTAGAGACTTGTCAGATTCCATTAGAACAAGGCAACGATATTTTCCAAATATTATGATCATGTTTAAATCGCAAAGCATTGAGACAGACATTAAGTTGAAGCCAAGGGATTCAACAAGCATGAATTTATCCATGTGTTGATCCCTTGAGATTGCAACTCTACCTAGACCCAATACCTTACTTTTACCAGTGTCAGCAAATGTGATGTGGATCTTGTCGGATGGACGTAAGGTTGAGTCCATAAGAAGGCTTCTTTTGCCAGTCATGTGATTTGTACACCCACTATCAATAATCCATTCTGAAGACGCTGGTGTCGTACCCTATAGTGCAGTTAGGGGGATAGGCTTCACGAAGAGAATTGTGAAGCAAAAACATTTGACGAACCAGTGGGTTATGAAAGCTTAGATCCAGATTAGGACTAATAGGGAGAGTAGCAAGCGATTCAGGAACGAAGTACATAGTAAGACCATTCGGGCATTTGATCTTGCGCCCTACAAGATGTTTAAGGTCCCCAGCAATAGCGTCAGACGATTTTGGTTTTCTGCTGGAGACCTTTCCCTGCAAAAGAGAGTTAAGCTTTCTTAGCCACCCACATCTTCAAGGGTGGCTTAGAAGCAATAAGTCTAAGTGCAGCATCTGAGAACTTTGGCTTTGGAGCCCTAGCAAACAGTCTTGCAGGCGGACAATAGTACTCATAAGAATAAGCAGAATAGTTCTTGGTCTTATGAACATGGCGGTTTGATGAACCGCTCTCATATTCATAGGCCTGAGTATGGTTTCCCTGCAAAACATTTGCGTTAGTGCGACTCAGGTGAGTCCTCTGTCTGTATGAAGCCTTTGGACCGTATGAAGCCTTTGGTCTGAGGTTTGTCTTCTTCACGTGAGGTGTCATGATGACATTCACAGGAAGATTCTCCAGACACTTTTCCGGAACCCAGATCTTCTTCATAGGCGGTCCATTCCTGCAGTTAGTACCAATGTACCTGGCAAACACTTCACCATTCTGATTCTTAAACAGTTTATAGTTTGCATCAAAGGATTCATCAATGACAATGGGGTTTTCACAAGTGAACCCAGATAGAGTGGATGGATCTTCTGAAAATTCCTTTGCAGCAACCCATGTGGTTTTGGGGTACTGCTCAGGTTTCCAGTAAGAGCCATCAGCATTCATTTTCCTTACGAACCCAACACCCTCTTTCCTCGGGTTTCGATTCAAGATCTGCTTTTTGAGGACATCACATAGTGTCTGATGCCCTTTAAGACTTTTGTACTCCCTGTTTCAAGCAATGTCTTCAACCTAGCATTCTCATCAGCAATAGCAGTGGAATCCTCAGCAGAGGGGTTAGTTCCCACATCAACAGTTGAAGATATTGCAACAGTAACAGCAGCAGAACATTCAGCAACAGTAGTAGCATTATCACGCTCAATGCATTTAAGACATGGTGGTTCAAATCCTTCCTGAGCGAAGCTGATCCATTCGGCGCGAAGTGACTCGTTTTCCTTTTGAAGATCTTCATGAGCCGCTCTCAATTGCTCAAGATCTTGCTTCCTTTGAAGATAATCATAGGAAAGCTTTTCATGAGTTGTTGAGAGCGTTTCATGACGACTTTCAAGTTCCTCATACTTAACGTGAAGATTTTTTATGTCTTCAATTAAGGACTCAGATCGAGTCATTTCAGCACCTAACAAATCATCGCTTCTGTCTAACAGTTTTTGAATATGTTCCATAGCTTTCTGTTGTTCAGTTGCAATTTTAGCAAGTGTTTTGTAGCTGGGTTTTGAACCACAATCAGAGTCATCGTCACTAGATGTTTGATAGTGAGTAGTGCGTGTGTTTACCTTGGCACCGCGTGCCATGAAGCAGTAGGTAGAAGCGGAGTAGTCCTTGTCATTTGCATCGGTGTCGGTGATGACGTCATTGTCTTCAGTGTTGAAGATGGACTTGGCAACGTATGCTGTAGCCAGACTTGCGACGCCTGAATCGGTCTCCTCCTCAGACTCCACCTCCGCCTCCTCAGAAGCGGAATCCTCCTCTGAATCCATTTCCTTGCCAACAAACGCACGTGCCTTGCCAGATGAGCTCTTCTTGTGTGATGAAGACTTTGAGGAAGACTTGGAAGAAGACTTTGAGTATTTCTTCTTCTTCTTGTCGTCAGAGTCATATTCCTTGCTCTTCTTCTTCTTTTTGTTCTCATTGTCCCACTGTGGACACTCAGAGATGAAGTGGCCAAGTTTCTTGCACTTGTGACATGTTTTCTTCTTGTAGTCGTGAGCAGAAGCTTCATCATTCCTTGAGCTTGATCGGGAAGACTTTCTGAAACCTTTCTTCTTGGTGAATTTTTGGAACTTCTTCACAAGCATAGCAAGTTCCCTTCCAATGTCTTCAGGATCATCCGAACTGCTGCCAGATTCTTCTTCAGATGAGGAGACAGCTTTTGCCTTCAAAGCATGAGTTTGCCCATAGTTTGGACTGTAGATATCTCTTTTCTCAGAAAGCTAAAACTCATGTGTGTTGAGCCTCTCAAGTATGTCAGGCGGATCGAGTGTCTTGAAATCAGGACGTTCTTGAATTATCAGGGCTAGGGTGTCAAACGAACTATCAAGTGATCTCAGTAGTGTCTTGACGACTTCATGCTTGGTGATCTCAGTAGCGCCGAGGGCTTGAAGCTCATTTGTGATGTCAGTGAGTCGGTCAAATGTGAGCTGGACATTCTCATTGTCATTTCGCTTGAAGCGGTTGAAGAGGTTGCGAAGGACACTGATTCTCTGATCTCTCTGGGTTGAGACGCCTTCATTGACCTTGGAGAGCCAGTCCCAGACCAGTTTAGATGTTTCCAAAGCACTCACACGGCCATACTGTCCTTTGGTCAGATGACCACAGATGATATTCTTGGCAGTAGAGTCCAGTTGAACGAACTTCTTGACATCAGCAGCAGTGACACCTTCTCCAGCCTTGGGAACGCCGTTCTTGACGACATACCATAGGTCGACGTCAATGGCTTCAAGATGCATGCGCATCTTATTCTTCCAATAGGGATATTCAGTTCCATCGAAGACGGGGCACGCAGCGGAGACTTTAATTATCCCTGCAGTCGACATAGCTAAAACTCCAGGTGGTTAAACCGAATCACACAGAACAAGGGAGCACCTTGCTCTGATACCAATTGAACGTGCGTTATATCGACTAGAGGGGGGGGTGAATAGGCGATTTTTTTGAAAGTCTTCAAAACGTGGAAGTTATGAAGACAAACGATAGAAATAAACCTATTACCCTGCAGCGGAAGGTAGACTACACTAGGCAAGCCATAGTCAAGTATTCAATGGAGTGAAAGCACAATGACTAATAGCAGCAATGTAGTAAGGATCAGGTAGGAAGATATTATGAAGCCAAACAGAAAACGTAGTCACTCAGTGAAGATAAAAGATAGTGCAATCATACAATGACTTCACAAGGAGTAACAGTAAGTAAAGGGAAGGGAAGATGAAACCAGTGACTCGTTGAGGACAATGATTTGTTGGACCAGTTCCAGTTGCTGTGACAACTGTACGTCTGGTTAGGGCGGCTAGGTATTTAAACCTTAGGATACACAGTCCCGGACACCCAGTCCTGAACACGCAGCTCAGGACACCCAGTCCTCACCGTATTCTCCTTGAGCTAAGGTCACACAGACCTCGCCCAATCACTCTAGTAAGTCTTCAAGGTAGACTCCCAAACCTTCACAGACTTCGTTCACCGGCAATCCACAATGTCTCTTGGATGCTCAGAACACGACGCCTAACCGGCTGGAGGATTCACAGTCCTCAAGTGTAATAAGTCTTCAGATCACACAGACAAGAAGACTTAAGTGATGCCTAATTCTCTTTGGCTCTGGGTGGTTAGGGCTTTATCCTCGCAAGGAATTCTCTCTCAAAGGCTTCGAGGTGGGTTGCTCTCAAACGACAAAAGCCGTACTCTGAATCTGAGCAGCCAACCGTTTATGGTTGTAGGGGGTGGGCTATTTATAGCCACTTGGCAACCCGACCTGATTTGTCCAAAATGACCCTTGGTCACTAAGGAACTAACACGTGTTCCAACGGTCAGATTTCAAACTCACACGACAACTTTACTTGGGCTACAAGCAAAGCTGACTTGTCCGACTCTGGACAAGATTCGCTCTCAAAGTCTTGACTCGAAGACATAGGTTTTGTTCAAGCATCACTTCAGTCATTCTGACTGGTTCTCTTGGACCCCACTTAACAGTACGGTGGTTCCTATGACTCAACAAAGGGGAAGAAAAAGAACTACGAAAGATCTAAGTCTTCGAGCTCCATAGGCTTCATGCGATGTCTTCTCTTGTCATAGTCTTCAATGTGAATATCTTCATATACCACCTTTGACATCAATGTCTTCATACATTTTTAGGGGTCATCTCTGGTAGGAAAACCGAATCAATGAGGGACTTCTACCTGTGTTATCCTGCAATTCTCACAAACACATTAGTCCCTCAACTAGGTTTGTCGTCAATACTCCAAAACCAACTAGGGGTGGCACTAGATGCACTTACACCGCATTCCTCGACAATTTCCAGGGCACTTACGTGCGACCCCCAGGCGCCGATGACCTAAGTCACGTAATTTAGCAGCCAGAGGAATCGGCCAGGCAATTCTGGACACGGTTCCTAACAAAGAAAAATCAAATAGTCGACTATCCGGACGCTGAGGCCCTAGCAGCCTTCAAACACAATATCCGTGACGAGTGGCTGGCCCGGCACCTTGGACAGGAAAAGCCGAAATCTATGGCAGCACTCACGACACTCATGACCCGCTTTTGCGCGGGAGAAGACAGCTGGCTTGCTCGTAGCAACAATATGACCAAGAACCCTGGTAATTCGGACACCAGGGACAGTAGTGGCAGGTCGCGTCGCAACAAGCAGAAGCGCCGCATTAACGGCGATAATGCTGAGGATATGGCAGTTAATGCCGGATTCAGAGGCTCTAAATGCGGTCAGCGGAAAAAGCCATTCAAAAGGAATCCTAGGGGCCCATCCAGTTTGGACCAAATACTCGACCGCTCGTGCCAGATACATGGCACCTCCGAAAAGCCAGCCAATCACACCAACAGGGATTGTTGGGTGTTCAAGCAGGCATGCAAGATAAACGCCGAAAATGAAGACAAGGGGCTACATAGCGATGACGGCGAGGAGCCCCGGCCGCCGAACAACAGTGGACAGAAGGGTTTTCCCCCACAAGTGCGGACGGTGAACATGATATACGCAACCCATGTCCCCAAAAGGGAGCGAAAGCGTGCATTAAGGGACGTATACGCGGTAGAGCCAGTCGCCCCAAAGTTCAACCCATGGTCCTCCTTCCCGATCACCTTTGATCGAAGGGACCATCCCACTAGCATCCGTCATGGCGGATTCGCCGCATTGGTTCTAGACCCAATTATTGACGGATTTCATCTCACTAGAGTCCTTATGGACGGCGGCAGCAGCCTGAACCTGCTTTACCAGGATACAGTGCGGAAAATGGGCATAGATCCCTCGAGGATTAAGCCCACCAAAACGACCTTTAAAGGCGTAATACCAGGTGTAGAGGCCAACTATACAGGTTCAGTCACACTTGAAGTGGTCTTCGGATCTCCGGATAATTTCCGAAGCGAGGAGTTAATCTTCGACATAGTCCCGTTTCGCAGTGGCTATCACGCACTGCTTGGGCGAACCGCATTCGCTAAGTTCAATGCGGTACCGCATTACGCATACCTTAAGCTCAAGATGCCAGGCCCTCAAGGAGTAATTACGGTCAATGGAAACACCGAACGCTCCCTCCGAACGGAGGAGCACACGGCGGCCCTTGCAGCGAAAGTTCAAAGCAGCCTCTCCAGGCAGTTCTCCAGTCCAGCCACTAAACGACTGGACACCGTCAAGCGCGCTCGGAGTAACCTACAACAAGACCACCTGGCACGATCCGAGCAGGCATAGCAATGCGGCCCCAACCCCAACCCTCGCAAAAAGGCGATGCCAGTACTTCGCGCACATAACTACGCTCTAGAGATACCATGGGCACAGGGGGAGGGGCACCATCACGGCACGCCCAATACACGGCTTAAACCATACCAGGGGCTGCCGATTTTTTAATTTTCTCTTACTTTCAGGACTTCATCCTTCGGAAGGCCTGTTCGGCAGTTCAATTGCCGCACAAACAATGCAGGAACCAGGGAAGCAGACAAGCCACGCCGCACTACGGAACTCCCAGGTGGTCTCTATCACGAGCAGTATACCCGTTCCGCATACTATTCCGCAGCTTGCCCCTGGAACGGACATGTTAACTAGTCCAACCTTCCACTTATCGCATTATCTGTATCGTTCTGCTTTGATCGCAGCCCTTTTCAATAAACAATGCATAGCTTTCGTCTATTTTTGCATTACCTTTTTTTCTTTATATATGTTCCTTAACGACATGTTGCACCCGTACACGTTGGTACGGCCAAAATACGCCAGGGGCTTTAGTACCCCTCAATATGGTGTGAGAAGTCCGAACACTTAACAAGTGCGGCACCCCGAACTTATAGCATTATATGCATCGGCTCCGAATCATGTCTTGGGTCAGTAGTTGGGTTTGCCCGGCTCCTATGTTTTGGTGCCTTACGTTCCGCTATATCGGCTAAGGTAGCACTAGGAGAACCACTGCGATTGTGCCCCGGTTGAGCTGGGTCGAGCACCTCAGTGGAGAAAGCTAAAACTGACTGTCATGATGAAGCGAGAGCTGGTCGCTATTCAAGAGGGTTTTTTTTCGAGTCCCTAAAGACTTATGCCGCTTAGGGCGAGGAGCCGGCTCTGTCCGGCCAAGGCGTGGATAGCGCCCCGAACTCGGTCTTCCGAATACCAGGGGCTTCGCCGAAATTTAAAATTATAGAATTCTATGGCTAAGTGAGAGTGTTCACGCATTATAGTCCGATTGCCTTGTTCGTTGGGCTGAGCACCTCCCTCGACGGACCCAAACATGGGAAAAAGAGCGCTCAGGTTTATCCCCGAACACCCCAGCACTAGCGGCATGGGGGCAGAAGCCGACGACTCGCCATCTCTCAGAATTGATAAACAACTGCACAGAAGGTAATATTTTAAATTCCAACAGCATTGCTTAGCGCATATAAACAAGTTTTCAGCGCACAGGACAAAACGAGCAAGTTTCACTCAAAAATTACATCCCTAGAACATTCATCCACCACAAGGCGGGCACCCTTCAGAACATCCTTATAGTAATTCTCACGCTTGCGATGCTCTTTCCCCGGCGGTGGCCCGTCCTTCACCAGCTTCTCAGCATCTAGCTTGCCCAAGTGCACCTTAGCACGGGCAAGGGCCCTACGGGCACCTTCAATGCAGACGGAGCGCTTGATGACTTCAAGCCTTGGACAGGCCTCCACCAACCGCCGCACCAGCCCAAAATAGCTCCCAGGCAGAGCCCCTCCAGGCCACGGCCGAACAATAAGGCCCTTCATGGCCCGTTCGGCCGCCTTGTGGAGCTCGACCAGTTGCTTCAGCTGGTCGCTCAGGGGCACGGGGTGTCCGGCCTTAGCGTACTGAGACCAGAACACCTTCTCCGTTGAGCTGCCCTCCTCGGCTCGATAGAATGCGGCGGCATCGGACACACTCCGGGGAAGATCTGCGAACACTCCTGGAGAACTCCGGATTCGGGTAAGTAACAAGTAACTCACGTTTATGTGTTTGCTTTGCATAAAGAATGCCTTCCCCGCCGCTATCTTCTTCACCTCATCCAACTCCTGGAGGGTCTTCTGGGATTCGTCCTTGGCAGATTTGGCATTTTCAATAGCCACCGCGAGCTCGGACGCTTGCGTCTTTGAGTCAAGCTCCAAACTCTCATGTTTTTCCATGAGAGCCTGGAGCTCTTGCCGCACCTTGCCAACCTCAACCTCATATTTCTCCCGCTCGGTGTGCTCCGAGGCCGCACTCTTCTCGGCCTCGACCAGCGCTTGCTTAAGGGTCGCCACTTCAGATGTGGCCCCTACAATAGCCACGATAATCCTGTCATTCTTTGCAATTGCACCTTTATATATATATATTTGTAACAAGGTATTTCTTACCTTCATTATCCTTGAGCTGCTTCTTGGCACGCTCGAGCTCTTGCTCGGACCGCTCGAGGTTCTGCTTTAGCGTGTCCACTTCCGTAGTCAATGCGGCGGACGCAAGCAGGGAAGCCTGCATACGCATATTGACTCATTTTTGTTAGACTCCTGCGAATTCTATTTGGTCCTCTATTTGGCTTTTCTTCCCGAACGCCAAACAGAGCATCAGGGGCTACTGTCTATGCGGTACTATTATTTACACATTCTTTACTTATCTCAAAGCCTGTCAAAAGGCTAGTACAAGCTTCAGTCAGTCCGCTCTTGGTGGACTGAACCTTCTGGACCACCGCACTCATAATGGCATGGTGCTCCTCGTCGATGGAGGCGCCTTGGAGCGCCTCCAACATATTGTTCGACGCCTCCGGTTGGACAGGGGCCACTGGCACGGCGGACTTGCTCCTCCTGGAAGGAGGTCCCCCGCCGGACTCTGGAACCTTTGAAGGTTCCGGAGTGGTGTCCGTCCTAGAGCCGGACTTGGAACCCTGAGGGGTCTACTCCTGGAGTTCGGGAGGTCGCCTTGCGGCGCCTCCAGGACCACCTCCTCCCGGCTTGGAACCTGTTGAGACAACACTTCGGTGTCGTCCGTAGGGCGGGGGGAGGAAGCCTTCGGAAGCGAGTTCACATCCGACGAGTCCAGTGAGCCGCTCGACGACGCGTCGAGCCGGTCTTTGGGTGGGCTGCATAAACATATTCGGCGTAAGGGAAAGCTGTGCAATAAACGAATACTATGAATTGCTCTGGTATCCGGATACTTAAGATTTTGCCAGGGGCTTGGCCCTAGGCGCCCACTCCTCTCCGCCGCCATCGGCGTCGGTGGAGCAGTCCGGAGGATGGGTTTTCCCCTTCTTGGACCCTTCGGCCTCCCCAGTTGGGGCGGCCTTCCTTTTCTTCCCTTCCCCCGCTGGAGGGGGAGGGGTCTCTTCTTCCTCCTCCTCGTCTTCACGGGAGGAGTGCATCTTGGATTCGTCGGATGATGAATCCGACACCTCCGGGCGTCGGGCACTCTTTCGAGTCCCCGTGGCCTTCTTCTTGACCTTCTTCTCCGGCACCACATAGGGTGCCGGAACTAGCAGCTTTGCCAAGCGAGCATCCGCTGGGCCTTCGGGCAAAGGAGCCGGACAGTTGATCTGTCCGGATGTCACCTGCTAATCCTGTCAAAGGTAAGGGAGTTTAGATCCCGCATGGAGTCAAACTATGAAAAACTGATACCCTGTAAAAGGAAAAAACAGCTTACTGCGAGAGCATGACGCTGCGCACTGAATCCGCGATCCTCAGTAGCGGATGTGGGAGCCTCGGCGCCCTTGAAAAGCATCTTCCAGGCATCTTCATATGTCGTGTCGAAGAGCCTGCTCAGAGTCTGGTGCCGCGTCGGGTCAAACTCCCACAAGTTAAAAGCCCGTTGTTGGCACGGGAGGATCAAGCGGATGAGCATAACCTGGATTACGTTGACAAGCTTGAGCTTCTTGTCCACCAGGGTTTTGACGCATGTTTGGAGTCCAGTCAGCTCTCCTTTTTTACCCCACGACAGGCCCGTCTCTTTCCAGGACGTGAGCCGCGTTGGGGGTCCGGACCGGAACTCAGGGGGCGCGACCCATTCGGCGTCGCGCGGCTCGGTGATGTAAAACCACCCCGATTGCCACCCCTTCAGGGTCTCCACAAAGGAGCCCTAGAGCCAGAGGACGTTGGCCATCTTTCCCACCATGGCGCCTCCGCACTCCGCCTGGCTGCCGCACACCACCTTCGGCTTGACGTTGAAAGTCTTGAGCCAGAGCCCGAAATGGGGGCGGATGCGGAGGAAGGCCTCGCACACGATGATAAACGCCGAGATGTTGAGGACGAAGTTCGGGGCCAGATCGTGGAAATCCAGGCCGTAGTAGAACATGAGCCCCCGGACAAATGGGTGGAGAGGGAAGCCCAGTCTGCGGAGGAAATGGGGGAGGAACACCACCCTCTCATGGGGCCTAGGGGTGGGGATGAGCTGCCCCTTTTCGGGGAGCTGGTACGTGATGTCGTTAGACAGGTATCCGGCCTTCCTCAGCTTTTTGATATGTCCCTCCGTGACGGAGGAGGCTATCCACTTGCCTCCCGCTCCGGACATGGCTGGAGAAGGTTGAGGTTGGGGGTGCGGACTTGGGCGCTGGCGCTCGAGTGCGCAAGAATGGATAGGCGAAGGAGGAAGAAGGCGTAGGTGAAAAGGTGGATCTTTATCCCCTTATATGGGTGGACGCGACTACATGTCCCCACCAGCCTGATAAAACTCGCTTATCTCCAAGCGCCGTAATCGATGGCGCGGTTGGGTTACCCATGCCTGTATTGATGAGAATCCCGGAATAAGGGGACACGATCTCTACTTTAACAAGACGTGCCAAGGAAACCGCCTCACATAACGCGCTGAGATGGGACAGTAAAACGGTTCGAATAAAAACTTGGCCGTGGTGTGATGTCACACTACGGAATACGTCAGCAGATTAGATTTGTGTAAATATTATTCTCTCTATGGCAATATGTGGAAACTTATTTTTCAGAGCCGGACACTATCTTTGTGTTCAAAATCTTCTATGAAGTACTTGGAGGAGGAACCCGCCTTGCAATGTCGAAGACAATCTGCGCGCCGGACTCGTCGTCATTGAAGCCTGGTTTAGGGGCTACTGAGGGAGTCCTGGATTAGGGGGTGTTCGGATAGCCGGACTATACCTTCAGCCGGACTACTGGACTATGAAGATACAAGATTGAAGACTCCGTCCCACGTCCGGAAGGGACTTTCCTTGGCGTGGAAGGCAAGCTTGGCGATACGGATATGAAGATCTCCTACCATTGTAACCGACTCTATGTAACCCTAACCCTACCTGGTGTCTATATAAACCGGAGAGTTTTAGTCCATAGGACAACATACACATCAACAATCATACCATAGGCTAGCTTCTAGGGTTTAGCCTCCTCGATCTCATGGTAGATCTACTCTTGTACTACCCATATCATCAATATTAATCAAGTAGGACATAGGGTTTTACCTCCATCGAGAGGGCCCGAACCTGGGTAAAACTTCGTGTCCCTTTTCTCCTGTTACCATCCGGCCTAGATGCACAGTTCGGGACCCCCTACCCAAGATCCGCCGGTTTTGACACCGACAGAGCCAAAAACCTAATTCCACTGCCGCAACTTTTTGTATCCACGAGATCCCATCTTGGGGCCTGTTCCGGAGCTCCACCGGAGGGGGCATCGATCACGGAGGGCTTCTACATCAACACCCTAGCCTCTCCGATGAAGTGTGAGTAGTGACGAAGCTATGTACCTAGGGTAGGGTCATGGATCTATCCAAGATACCCTCCCCAAGGACATCTCTAAAAGAACCAGAAGCAGTCGAAGAGAAATCATCATCCACTCGACCATAAAGCTATGTTCCACTCGACAGTCTTGAAGGCACTCGACCATGCGAACAACCACTCGACTACTAGAAGATGTGAAGCCACTCACTCCGCAACGGTCGGGATTTAAGTCTTAGATTTAATAATCATTTATAGCACTTTACTTCGGACGTTACCAGTAACGCTCCTCCTTTATGAATATTGAACCCTGTGTAACGGAGGGGAGCTGGGGTCCTGGCGCACTCTATATAAGCCACCCCCTCCTCTGGGACA
This sequence comes from Triticum urartu, assembly GCF_003073215.2. NCBI lineage: Eukaryota > Viridiplantae > Streptophyta > Magnoliopsida > Poales > Poaceae > Triticum > Triticum urartu. Next base: position 236,939,226 of record NC_053027.1, on the reverse strand, counting down.
AGGGTTCGCACCCCCTGTAACTCACACGCATATATCCAGTCGACCGCCTCTGGGCTCCGAGACGTAGGGCTGTTACTTCCTCCGAGAAGGGCCTGAACTCGTAAAACTCGCGTATACAACTCCTCTATAGCTAGGATCTTGCCTCTACACACTTACCCCCCATTCTACTGTCAGACTTAGAACCACGACAATTGGCGCCCACCGTGGGGCAGGTGTCTTAGCGACTTTTTGGAGAAGTTGCAATTTTTCCGATCCCCTTCATCATGGTTTCAGGCGGAGGTTTGGCTGAGGGCCACGAGATCCGTCTTGGCGCGCTCGTGTTTGTCGCCGACGACTCCGCTTGGCTTCAGGAGGCTCCACTCGACGTCAACGCACTCCCCGTCCGCGGGGCAACGCACTTCCGCGCGTGTGTCCGCGGCGTCCTCCTGCGGCAGCCGTCGACCCAGTATTGGTTGGCTCCTACGGCTTCCCCCTCCCTACGACCCACTGGAGCAAACGTTCTGGTCGATCGAGGCTTCAGCGGTGGGTGAAGCATGTGGTGGCTCGCCAGTCGGCCACCCCTCAAGTTGCGGCAATCGAGCCCGACGAAACTCTCTATGGCTTGTTTGGTCTATCGACTGGCTCCGTAGAGACTGCATCCGAGTGCGATAGCAGCGACCCAGCGGCGGAAGTTTTGATGGTCAATGGGCCACGCAGTCCTCCTGGCTTCACCCGTGAAGACGGAGGCGATGGGGACGGCGATCCATCGCGCGTTCATGAAGAGTACCGCCCTGAACCCCTCTCTTCGCAGCGGAGAGAAGAACTTCGCCGCTGGAACAAGGATGCACTTCACACTCCTATCGTTGGAGAAACCCCTAAGTCCCAGGCCTTGGAGGCGGCGCACCTGGCCAACTTGGCTGAGCGCACTCGATTGGAGAATCTCCAGCGCGCACTCGACGAGCGTGCTCGACAGCGTGCTCCTGAATCCAGTCGACGTCAACTCTTTCTGCCTCCGACTCAGGTATACCGAACTCCGATCCAGAATCTCACAGCTACAGCCCGGATAGTGGAGTCAATCCTACCTTCCCAGTCAGAAGCTGGTCGAGGTTTGGTGCAGATCCGAGCTTTGCTCCCTGTGGCAGGAGAGCAGAATACAGCAGTATCTCAGTCGTGGAATAGGATCCATAGCAGGCCCGTGGTTGCAGACACAGTTCAATCGGCTCACAGCCCAAGATCACCCCCAAGGCGTGAGGGACGTGGAGACCGACGAGATCAGTACAGAAACCGTGAGCAGTATGATCACCGAGTCGATCGCGATGATCGTCGTCGAGTTCCCCCCCCCCCCCCCCAAGGAGTGGGTCATACGTGCCTCGACAACATGATGACATACGCCCTCACAGTATGGGGCGAGGGGTTCCAGTCGACCCCAGAGAGCCGGGCTTTGATGTGAGATCTATTCTCGTTCAGGGCTTGGTCGACAGAAACAGAGCTCACCGAGAGGGTCGTGACAGAGATGTACCAACCAGTAGCAGGGTGCATGTCTCAGGTCCGGAGTGCTTCAGCAGAGCCATCAGGGCTGCAGTGATTCCCCCCAACTTCAGGTTGGCGACTGGAGTCAGTAAGTTCACTGGTGAGTCCAAGCCTGATACTTGGCTTGAAGACTACCGAGTGGCTGTCCAGATTGGTGGCGGCAATGATGAAGTGGCCATGAAACACCTTCCTCTGATGCTGGAGGGCTCGGCTAGAGCATGGCTGAATCAGTTAGCACCAAGCAGTATTTATACTTGGGAAGATCTTGCCCGAGTATTTGTCAGAACATTCGAAGGGACTTGCAAACGGCCGGCAGGGCTGACCGAATTACACTGTTGCGTGCAGAAACCGAATGAGTCTTTGAGGGATTATATGCAGAGATGGATCACATTGCATCACACAGTGGAGAATGTGTCTGATCATCAGGCAATTTGTGTCTTTAAAGAAGGCGTCAAGTATCGGGAGTTGAATATGAAATTCGGTCGGACAGGAGATATGACTCTGACTCGGATGATGGAAATTGCCACCAAGTATGCCAACGGTGAAGAAGAAGATCGACTCCGGAGTGGCAAGCACAAAACAGTCGCCCCTGAAACCGGAGGAGGAAACTCCAGTCGGAAACAAAAGCGCAAGGCCGAGCCAGCCGCTCCTGGTGAAGCCTTAGCTGTGACTCAAGGAAAGTTCAAGGGGAAGCCCAAAGGGCCGTGGAACCCCAAGAAAGTAAAAGATCAAGATGGAAATGATGTGCTGGATTTGCCATGCCACATCCACACCAAAAAAGATGAAGAGGGTAATTTCATTTACTCGAAGCATACCACTCGACAGTGTCGACTCCTAATCCAATAGTTCTGAGAGAAACAACCCAAGGAAAAGGAGAAGGAAGTAGACAAGGTTGAGGATGAGGAAGAGGATGATGATGGTTATCCCCACGTGAATTCCACCTTGATGATTTTCGCTGACGTTGAGAGTAAAAGTCGATTGAAAGTCATCAACAGAGAAGTGAATATGGTCGCTCCGGTGACACCCAGTTATTTGAAGTGGTCCTAGACTGCCATTACATTCGACCAGTCCGATCACCTAGCGCACATAGCCACCCATGGGAGGCAAGTGCTGGTGGTCGACCTAGTAGTCGAAGGCACCCGACTGACAAAGGTTCTGATGGATGGTGGCAGTGGCCTGAATATACTGTATGCAGAGACGTTGAAAGGAATGGGCATTCCGATGTCCAGACTCAGTGAGATTAATATGAGTTTCCATGGGGTTATTCCAGGCAAGAAGGATGCTTCACTCGGCCAGATTGCTCTTGACGTGGTTTTCGGTGATCCCAAGAATTACCGCAAAGAAAAATTGACATTTGAAGTTGTGGATTTTCAGAGTGCCTATCATGCTATTCTGGGTAGGCCAGCTTATGCATGTTTTATGGCTCGACCATATTACGTGTACCTCAAATTGAAGATGCCTGGTCCCAAAGGGGTGATCACTATCACCGGTAATCGGAAGAAGGTGGAAGAGTGCTTCCAGAAGGGTTCAAAGATCGCCGATGCACAGATGGCCGTAGTAGAATTGCAAGAATATTAGAAAAATGCAGATCCGAGTGATTTGTTGCGAGCCAAGAAGCCCGCCACAGATTCAACATTCCAGTCGTCTAGCGAAACAAAGTCGATTCACATTCACCCGACAGACCCCAATGCTGCTCTGACTCACATTTCAACCACACTCGACTCCAAATAGGAAGAAGTGCTCATCCAGTTCCTCTGTGAGAACTGGGACATCTTTGCATGGAAACCTTCGGACATGCCAGGTGTTCCTAGGGGACTAGCTGAGCATCATTTGTGAGTTGACCCAAAAGTGAAACCAATCAAAGAACATCTTCGACGGTCCGCTGTACAGAAGAGGAAGGCAATCGGTGAAGAGGTGGCTCGGCTTTTGGCACCTGAGTTTATCCGTGAGATTTACCACTCTGAGTGGTTAGCTAATGTTGTCATGGTCCCAAAGAAGGACGACTCACTTCGCATGTGCATTGACTTCAAGCATATTAATCGGGCCTGCCCGAAAGATCACTTTCCTGTCCCTCGCATCGATCAGATAGTCGACTCGACTGCAGGGTGCGAGCATTTGTCCTTTTTGGACGCCTACTCCGGGTACCACCAGATCCGTCTGTACGGACCCGACGAGATAAAAACAGCTTTCATCACCCCATTTGGGTGCTTCTGTTATGTCAGTATGCCATTCGGTTTGAAGAACGCTGGAGCCACATTCATGTGGATGATTCAGAAGTGCCTACTCACTCAGATCAGTCGGAATGTGGAAGCATAGATGGATGACATTGTGGTCAAGTCACGTAAAGGTTCCGACCTACTGGTTGACCTTGCTGAAACCTTTGCCAACCTTAGAAGGTATGATATCAAGCTTAATCCATCAAAGTGCACGTTTGGAGCTCCAGGCAGGAAGTTACTCGGTTTTCTCGTTTCCGAACGAGGGATCGATGCTAACCCAGAGAAAGTGGGTGCCATACTCCGGATGAAATGCCCTGTGCGTGTGCACGATGTCCAGAAGCTTACTGGTTGTTTGGCTGCCCTAATTCGATTCATTTCTCGCCTTGGTGAAAAGGCATTGCCTCTTTACCGACTGATGAAGAAATCAGATAAGTTCGAGTGGACTCCTGTAGCTGATGCAGCATTTGCAGAGCTAAAAGCCCTGCTTTCCACCCAACCGGTGCTTGCTGCCCCAATCAGCAAAGAGCCTTTACTGCTTTATATAGCAGCCACTGGACAAGTCATCAGTACAGTACTTACGGTCGAGCGGGAAGAAGAGGGAAAAGCCTATAAAGTTGAGCGCCCAGTTTATTATATTTGTGAAGTTCTGACTCCGTCAAAGCAGAGATATCCGCACTATCAGAAGCTCGTTTATGGGATTTACATGACCATGAAGAAGGTTGCACACTATTTCTCTGATCACTCTGTTACAGTCGTCAGCGACGCTCCATTGTCAGAGATTCTGCACAACATAGATGCAACTGGTCGAGTGGCAAAATGGGAGATTGAAGTCCTTCCCTTAGATATCAAGTTTGAGGCAAAGAAGGCTATTAAGTCCCAAGCAATAGCAGATGTCCTCGCCGAGTGGATTGAACAACAACTGCCGACTCAAGTTCACTCGGAGCACTGGACCATGTTCTTTGATGGATCCAAAATGCTGAATGGTTCCGGTGCTGGGGTGGTTCTGGTATCCCCCCGAGGAGACAAGCTTAGATATGTCCTCCAGATTCACTTTGATTCCTCCAATAATGAAGCTGAATATGAAGCACTCCTGTATGGGTTCCGTATGGCCATCTCACTCGGCATCCGTCGCCTCATGGTCTACGGCGACTCGATTTGGTAGTCAATCAAGTGATGAAGGAGTGGGACGTCAGAAGCCCAGCCATGACTGGTTACTACAACGCGGTGAGGAACCTGAAAAAGAAATTTGAGGGGTTAGAGCTCCATCACATACCCCGACTGAAAAATCAAGCAGCCGATGACTTGGCAAAGATAGGTTCCAAGAGAGGAGCCATTCCCAGCAATGTGTTTTTGGAGCATATTCACACATCGACAGTTCAGGAAGATCCTTTTACTGAAGAGCCCCTGCAGCCTAGGAGCGCCACAGATCCGACTGAAGTCGAGGTCCCAGCCGTGGTCGACCTGATCATGGAGGTTCTGGCCATTACTCCTGACTGGACAGTGCCGTACATTGCGTACATCCTTAGGAAAGAACTCCTAGAGGACGAGGAAGAGGCTCGACAGATCGTCCGTCGATCCAAGGCCTTTACTATGATAAGAGGACAACTGTGCAGGGAAATCGTGACTGAAGTCGGTCAGAAATGCATAACACCAGAAGAAGGTCGAATGATCCTCAACGACATCCACTCAGGGACCTGTGGTCACCATGCGTCCTCTCGGGCCATCGTGGCTAAAGCATACCGAGCCGGATTCTATTGGCCACGAGCAAATGAAATGGCGAAAGATATAGTCGACGGATGTGAAGGCTGCCAGTTTTACTCTGACATGTCTCACAAGCCAACATCAGCCTTGAAGACCATTCCCCTCGTCTGGCCCTTTGCTGTTTGGGGATTGGATATGGTTGGACCACTGAGAACTGGTAGGAGCGTATTCACTCATGTGCTCGCAGTAGTCGACAAGTTTACCAAATGGATCGAAGCTAAACCTATCAAGAACCTTGAGGCCAGCACTGCTGTCAGTTTTATCAGAGAATTGACATTCAGATATGGAGTTCCACACAACATCATCCCGGACAACGGGTCGAACTTCAATTCTAATGAGTTTAGAGCTTTCTGCGCTTCTCAAGGCACACGAGTCGACTATGCTTCAGTCGCTCACCCACAGTCAAACGGACAAGCAGAAAGAGCCAATGGCCTAATTCTCAAAGGATTGAAACCCCGACTGATGCGTGATCTCAAACACGCAGCAGGCGCTTGGGTCGATGAACTTCCGTCAGTTCTGTGGGGTTTAAGGACAACTCCCAATCGGTCAACTGGACGAACTCCTTTCTTCTTGGTCTATGGAGCCGAAGCTGTTCTGCCAAGTGACCTGCTCCACAATGCACCCCGAGTCGAGCTCTTCTCCGAAGAGGAAGCAGAGCAGGCCCGGCAAGATTCAGTCGATCTCTTAGAGGAGGAAAGAGAGATGGCCTTGATCCGGTCGACCATTTATCAGCAAGACTTGCGTCGATTCCACGCCAGAAATGTGAGGAGTCGAACCTTTCAAGAGGGAGAACTGGTTCTTCGAGTGGATCAACAGAAACCGCACAAGCTCGCCCAGGCTTGGGAAGGCCCCTTCATCGTCACCAAAGTTCTCCACAATGGAGCATACCATCTCTACAATGTTGAGCATCAGAGGGACGAGCCGCGGGCCTGGAACGCGGAGCTGCTTCGCCCCTTTTATACTTAAGCACTCATTCGAATAAAATGTAATAAGAAGTTCCTTTGTAATTTGTTCGTCAAAGACAAGAGTTTTTCAGTCTTCTCGCATGATTGTTGTTGCTTTTATTTACCTCTGAAATCCCCCGGTGGGTGGGCTTAGCCGCGAATCCATTTCACATAAGTTCGTTAGCTGCAGTCTAGTACTCGCCTAAGTTCTCCCACTTGGAGGATTAGCTGCAGTCCAGTACTGGCCTAAGTTTGCAAAATCCTACCAAGTGGAGAGCAATCCTCCCACTCGGGGGCTTAGCTGCAGTCTAGTTACTCGCCTAAGTTCTCCCACTCGGAGGCTTAGTTGCAGTCCAGTACTCGCCTAAGTTTGTAAAATCCTACCGAGTGGAGAGCAATCCTCCCACTCGGGGGCTTAGCTGCAGTCTAGTACTCGCCTAAGTTCGCCGCAGTCTAGTACTAGCCTAAGTTCTCCCACTCGGGGCTTAGCTGCAGTCCAGTACTCGCCTAAGTTTAAAAAATCCTACCGAGTGGAGAGCAACCCTCCCACTCGGAGGCTTAGCTGCAGTCCAGTACTCGCCTAAGTTTAAAAAATCCTACCGAGTGGAGAGCAACCCTCCCACTCGGGGGCTTAGCTGTAGTCTAGTACTCGCCTAAGTTTGTAAAATCCTACCGAGTGGAGAACAATCCTCCCACTCGGGGGCTTAGCTGCAGTCTAGTACTCGCCTAAGTCCTCCCACTCGGAGGCTTAGCTGCAGTCCAGTACTCGCCTAAGCTTGTAAAATCCTACCGAGTGGAGAGCAACCCTCCCACTCGGGGGCTTAGCTGCAGTCCAGTACTCGCCTAAGTTTAAAAAATCCTACCGAGTGGAGAGCAACCCTCCCACTCGGGGGCTTAGCTGCAGTCCAGTACTCGCCTAAGTTTAAAAAATCCTACCGAGTGGAGAGCAACCCTCCCACTCGGGGGCTTAGCTGCAGTCCAGTACTCGCCTAAGTTTAAAAAATCCTACCGAGTGGAGAGCAACCCTCCCACTCGGGGGCTTAGCTGCAGTCCAGTACTCGCCTAAGTTTAAAAAATCCTACCGAGTGGAAAGCAACCCTCCCACTCGGGGGCTTAGCCGCAGTCTATTACTCGCCTAAGTTCGGAGCTATGCCACAAGTACAATGTGCGCTCCATCCCCGCAAGGATGATGAGGTGCAGGTCGACTGCAACCTTCTCCTTCGGAGCTATGCCACAAGTACAATGTGCGCTCCATCCCTATCCGCAAGGATGATGGGGTGCAGGTCGAATGCAACCTTCTCCTTCGGAGCTACGCCACAAGTACAATGTGCGCTCCATCCCTATCCGCAAGGACGACGAGGTGCAGGTCGACTGCAACCTTCTCCTTCGGGACTACGCCACAATTACAATGTGCGCTCCATCCCTATCCGCAAGGACGACGAAGCGCAGGTTGACTGGAGTCACCACCTCAAAGCTGCATCTCCAGCGCAAAGATTATTCCGAGCAGAGAACAAAGTCCACTTGAAGGCAAAACGCAAGCATATTTGGAAATAAACCAAATTCGGATAAATCCTAAAGTTCCAAGCAGCAAACCAAAAGTATTCGAGCATCAAGCCTGAAGGAGTTTAACGGTTACAACAATCACTCGGCATTCCGAGGCAAATTTAAGGCAGATTCAAGTCTCATAAGTTTGTTCACTCGGCAGGAGGAGGGCTGGCAGGCTCGACGAATTCATCCAAGTCGATCCCATCTGCGATCCGAGTGGCAGCAGCGATGAAAGTCTCCATGAAGGACTGGAAGTCATGCCTTTTCGTGTTAGCGACGTTGATCGCCGCCAGTTTGTCTTCACGAGCTTCCTTGCAGTGGACTCGCACCAAGGACATCGCCACATCAGCACCACACCGGGCGGAGGACTTCTTCCATTCTTGCACTCGGTCAGGGATCTCGTTGAGTCGAGCCATCAGGGATTCCAGGTCATTTTGAAGCGTCTCCCTTGGCCAGAGCAATGAGTCGACTCGTGAGACTGCTTCCTTCAGACGCGCGAGGTAGCTTGTGACGCCGGCGACACGAGACTCCAGTCGGAGCACGTTCATTGCAGTTTCGTCGCAAACTGGAGAAGCGATAGGGTCCAGACCCGTCTCGACCCTTCCAGTTTCCTCGTCAAAGTCTTGGCAGAATTCTGCAGTCAAAAAATTAGTGAGTCGACTGGACAGAGTTCAGTTGCAAGCATCAACACGATCGGGTTGAAAGGAGTACCTTCTAGCATCAGATAGAGCTTCTTGGCGAGAGTTCTCAGATAAGCTTTCGTGTCATTCCTCTTGTGGACCGCAGACTCCAGCTTTTCATTCAAGACAATTTTATCCTTCTTCAGATGACTCACTTCTCGGTTGGACTCATTGAGGCAGGACTTCAGTTTGTTCACCTCCCCTTCCAGCGCTCCGACTGAAGCCAGCTTCTGGTCTGCAAGGGCAGTTTCATCTTGAGCTTCTTTCTGCGCGGCGGCGAGGTCCGAGTCCTTCTCCAGAGCCAACTTCATTTTCTCTGCAAAAGAAGCAATCGAATCAAACAAGAGATTGAAGAAATATATTGAAAGACAGTCGACAGGCAGTTACCTTCCATACCAGCAGCTTCATCTTGAGCTTTCTTCAGATTCTGCTGGGCCAATTCCATGTCGAGGTTAAGTTACCTCTGCTTCTCCTCAAGTTCAGCAAACTTGGAAATGAGAGTACAAGACTTCTGCAGAAGGAAAAAGACGTGTCAATCGACAAGATCAAAGGTTGTTTACTTCCGAGTGGATAAAACCTAAAGAGGTCACTTAATACCCCAGCAGACTGCACACAGTCGACTGTGGTCTCGGGGACTACACCCAGCCGCTGCACTTGGCGTGCCCCCGCTGATCCAGACCCCACTCGACCGGTCCGCCCGGGTCGAGTAAAAAAACTATTCAGACCTCGGCCGACTGCCAGCAGTCGACCGCGGTCTCGGGGACTACACCCAGTGGGTGCACTTGACGTGCCCCCACTGGTTCAGATCCCATTCGACCAGTCCGCCCGGGTCGAGTGGAAGAAAAGAAAGGAAAAAGAACTCAGACCCCAGTCGACTGCCAGCAGTCGACTGCGGTCTCGGGGACTACACCCAGTGGGTGCACTTAGCGTGCCCCCACCGGTTCAGATCCTACTCGCCCAGACCGAGTGGAAGAGCGCAAACACCAAAGACAACAAAACACCCAGCGGGTGTACAGATTCGACGCAAACAACAGGAGATTGTATGGAAGAAAATTTTTTGGGTAGCATATCGTGATAGAACAAGATCAGTTGAAAGTTTACTTACCTGGACATTGGCCCGGAGAGCAGCGCTGGCGTCGTAAGCATCCTGGCTATTCTCATGCACCGTCTTCATCCGCTCCATCATCACGTTAGCCTGACGGATGGCTTCCGCAGCCGCATCCGATTGGTTTTCTGGGACAGGGTAGCTGGTGAAGAAGAGGGCAGATGACCCAGGTGCAGCAGCTTGGACCTCTGAGGCGTGAGATGGGACGACTGAAGGAATCGCCGGTACAGTCGATGGTGCGGGCGCTCACTCGACAAGGGTACAGCGAAGGTTACAGAGGCCCCGCCCGCGTCTTCAGGTTGATGGAGGGTTGGTGTTGTCGTTGGTCCCTGCTGAGACGCCTTACCAGCCGCCACCTTTTTATTCTTCCTGGGCCTAGGGGCCACATCTTCATCATCATCTGGGAGATCGATGACGTTGGGTGGAGCTGCGGAGAAGATCAGTCGACCCCAAAGTGAACCGCTAGAATTCAATCGACCGAGTAGTTAAGAGCAAGATCATAAGAGTTTTTACCTGGGTTGGAGGTGACCGCATCTTCCATCTCCTCGTCTCGGTACTGGTAAAAATAGGTTCCTGATGTAGTGGCACTGCAAAGGCCCGCACTCAGTCGGTTACGTTCTGTTGCTCGAGTCGAAGAAAAGAACAAGTCAGATGATTACCCGGAGATGGTAGGGACAGTCACTTTGATCCTTGGCAAAGCCTTTGGCAGTTTGGAGGGGGTGGCTTTCGGCGCTTTTCACGCTGGAGGCGGCACAACCTTGGGCTGCTTCGGAGCCTTCTCAATCGGCACTGGGGAAGACGTCCGGGGGCGCTTCGAAGACTGCCCAGTCGGCGTAGTCGCCAGGTCTGGGGTGCTCGCTTGGTCGTGAGCGTGCTTGGATCTCCTCTCTCTGCGAGGAGGCGAGTCGACCTCTTCGTCATCAGTCGAGTCGTCGCTCTCCTCGCCCTCCTCGGCATCCGAGTGCCACTCACCGCTCTCGCCCCCGCTCGCTCCTTCCTCGACGTCTTGCCCCTGCACTCCATTGGGCATCGAGTACATGTCAATGAGGGCCTGAAAGGACAACGATCAAAAGAAATTCTGTCGACCATCAACAAGGTGTCACACAAAGAATCAAGAAGATACTCAACAAAGCAGAGTCATACCTGTTCCGGCTAGCGCGAGTGGTCGAATGGAATCACCCTCCTAGACCCCCGAGGATTGTCTTTGTTGCTGGTGATTCCCTTCAGCCACTTCTCCAAGGTTTCTTCGCTGACGTCCTCCGGGTGGATCCGAGTGGAGTCCTCAAGCCCTGAGTACATCCACATCGGATGGTCACGGGCCTGAAGTGGTTGGATGCATCGACTGAGAAAGACCTCCAGCAAGTCCATCCCAGTCACCCCGTCGCGGACAAGTTGGATGACCCGCTCGACCAACACCTTGACCTGCGCCTTCTCTTCTGGGACCACCCTCAAGGAGGAGGGCTTCTCCACTCGAGCTAGGGAAAAGGGAGGAAGTACAGTCGACTGGCCCGGAGTCGGCTGGTCCTTACAGTAAAACCAAGTCGATTGCCAGCCCCGGACCGAGTCGGGAAGGATCATCGTTTGGAAGGTGCTCTTGTTCCTCATCTGGATCCCTAGACCCCCGCACATATGGATCACTGCATCCTCTCATCACACGGATTGGCCTTTTTGACCGACTGGGAGTGGCAGGTGAAGATGTGTTTGAAGAGACCCCAGTGCGGTCGACAACCCAAGAAATTTTCACACATTGACACAAAGGCAGCCAGATAAACTATGGTGTTTGGAGTGAAGTGGTGAAGTTGAGCCCTGAAGAAGTTTAGAAAGCCACAAAAGAAAGGATGGGGAGGCAGAGAAAACCCGATCGACATGGGTGGCGAGGAGAACGCACTCACCCTCCCGCGGCTGCGGCTCAGTCTCGTTCCCCAGGAGCCACGCCGATTTGTGGGGTATCAGTCCCCCCTCCACCAGGTCATCGAGGTCGTCCTGGCTAATCATCGAGCGGATCCAATCGCCCTAGATCCAGCCCGGCGGCAGGCTGGATCTTGATGAGGATCCGCCCCGACTGGTCCTCTTGCCCTTCGCCTTCGCCGTCGCCTTCTTCGCGCGCTCCAGCGCCACCGTTTTCTCTTTTCCCATGGCGGCGGATCGAGTTCGAGCGAGGTTTTGACACAGAGAGCGGAAGCGTGCGCGGCGGAGAGGTCTAAGGAAGAAGAAAGAGAATGGGAGCGTGCGGTGCAAAGACCCGGTCCGGTGCCTTTTATAAGGTCATGCCCCGAGTGACTGACTGGTAGGCCCAGACGATCTAAACAAATCCTGCAACAGTCGTGTGCGCAATACGTGGTGAAAAGGTGGCACGGAGATCGATGTGACCTGCCTAATCCGTCCCGATTACCACGGCCTCACCCGTCCGGCGCGCTTCCCAAAATTCGAATCCTGCGAAATCCACGGAGAGCAGAGCAACTTGTCATACTGAAAACGTGCTCCACATTATCATTCGGAATTCTACCATGAAAATTCACTCGACAAAAACCAAGAATGGACCAAGGAGACTGAAAAAGAAGTTGACGTTGTCTCCTCAGTTCATGGCTCCAGAACAAGTTATACTCACAACACGAAGAATGAGGTGGAAGTGTTCTCAACTCCTTCCCCACTCAAACCCTGATCCATTCGGGGGCTAATGACGAAGCTTTGTACCTAGGGTAGGGTCATGGATCTGTCCAAGATACCCTCCCCAAGGACATGTCTAAAAGAACCAGAAGCAGTCGAAGAGAAATCATCATCCACTCGACCATAAAGCTATGTTCCACTCGACAGTTTTGAAGGCACTCGACCATGCGAACAACCACTCGACTACCAGAAGATGTGAAGCCACTCACTCTGCAACGGTCGGGATTTAAGTCTTAGCTTTAATAATCATTTATAGAACTTTACTTCGGACGTTACCGGTAACACTCCTCCTTTATGGACATTGAACCCTATGTAACGGAGGGGAGCTGGGGTCCTGGCGCACTCTATATAAGCCACCCCCTCCTCTGGGACAAGGGTTCGCACTCCCTGTAAGTCACACTCATATATCCAGTCGACCGCCTCCGGGCTCCGAGACGTAGGGCTGTTACTTCCTCCGAGAAGGGCCTGAAATCGTAAAACTCGCATGTACAACTCCTCCATAGCTAGGATCTTGCCTCTACACACCTACCCCCATTCTACTGTCAGACTTAGAACCACAACAAGTAGTTTACCTCAGACCTACGGGTCCATAGTTATTAGCTAGATGGCTTCTTCTCTCTTTTTGGATCTTAATACAATGTTCTCCCCCTCTTTCGTGGAGATCTATTTGATGCAATCTTCTTTTTGCGGTGTGTTTGTTGAGATCGATGAATTGTGGGTTTATGTTCAAGTCTATCTATGAATAATATTTGAATCTTCTCTGAATTCTTTTATGTATGATTGGTTATCTTTGCAAGTCTCTTCGAATTATCAGTTTGGTTTGGCCTACTAGATTGATCTTTCTTGCAATGGGAGAAGTGCTTAGCTTTGGGTTCAATCTTGCGGTGTCCTTTCCCAGTGACAGTAGGGGCAGCAAGGCAAGTATTGTATTGTTGCCATCGAGGATAACAAGATGGGGTTTTCTTCATATTGCATGAGTCTATCCCTCTACATCATGTCATCTTGCTTAAGGCGTTACTCTGTTTTTAACTTAATACTCTAGATGCATGCTGGATAGCGGTCGATGAGTGGAGTAATAGTAGTAGATGCAGGCAGGAGTCGGTCTACTTGTCTCGGACGTGATGCCTATATACATGATCATACCTAGATATTCTCATAACTATGCTCAATTCTGTCAATTGCTCAATAGTAATTTGTTCACCCACCATAGAATACTTATGCTCTCGAGAGAAGCCACTAGTGAAACCTATGGCCCCCAGGTCTATCTTCATCATATTAATCTCCTACTACTTAGTTATTTCCTTTGCTATTTACTTTGCCTTTATTTTACTTTGCATCTTTATCATAAAAATACCAAAAATATTATCTTTATCATATCTATCAGATCTCACTCTCGTAAGTGGCCTTATAGGGATTGGCAACCCCTATTTGCGTTGGTTGCGAGGATTTATTTGTTTTGTGCAGGTACGAGGGACTCGCGCGTAGCCTCCTACTGGATTGATACCTTGGTTCTCAAAAACTGAGGGAAATACTTATGCTACTTTGCTGCATCATCCCTTCCTCTTCGGGGAAAATCAACGTAGTTCTCAAGAGGTAGGAAGAAGGATTTCTAGCGCCGTTGCCGGGGAGGTCTACGCAAAAGTCAACATACCAAGTACCCATCACATACCCTTATCTCCCGCATTACATTATTTGCCATTGCCTCTCATTTTCCTCTCCCCCACTTCACCCTTGCCGTTTTATTTGCCCTCTCTCTCTATCCTCCCTCTCTTTCTCTATTTGCCTCTTTTTGCCCGCTTGCTTTTTGTTTGCTTGTGTGTTAGTTTGCTTGCTTGTCACGATGGCTCAAGATAATACTAAATTGTGTGACTTCACCAATACCAACAACAATGATTTTATTAGCACTCTGATTGCTCCTCTTACCGATGCTGAATCTTGTGAAATTAATACTGCTTTGCTGAATCTTATCATGAAAGATCCGTTTTGCGTCCTTCCTAGTGAAGATGCCGCTACCCATCTAATTAGCTTCGTTGATTTTTGTGACATGCAAAAGAAGAAAGATGTGGATAATGATATTTTTAAATTGAAGCTATTTCCTTTTTCGCTTAGAGATCGTGCTAAAATTTGGTTTTCGTCTTTGCCTAAAACTAGTATTGATTCATGGAATAAGTGCAAAGATGCTTTTATCTCTAAGTATTTTCCTCCCGCTAAGATCATCTCTCTTAGAAACGATATTATGAACTTTAAGCAACTTGATCATGAACATGTTGCACAAGCTTGGGAGAGAATGAAATTAATGATACGTAATTGCCCTACTCATCATTTAAATTTGTGGATGATTGTTTAGAATTTTTATGCCGGATTGAATTTTGGTTCTAGAAATCTTTTAGATTCGGCTGCGGGAGGCACTTTTATGGAAATCACTTTAGGAGAAGCTACTAAACTCCTAGATAATATTATGGTTAATTATTCTCAATGGCATACTGAAAGATCTACTAATAAAAAGGTGCATGCGATAGAAGAAATTAATGTTTTGAGTGGAAAGATGGATGAACTTATGAAATTATTTGGTAATAAGAGTGTTTCTTATGATCCTAATGATATGACCTTGTCTACTTTGATTGATAATAATAATGAATCTATGGATGTGAATTTTGTTGGTATGAACAATTTTGGTAACAACACGTATAGAGGAAATTTCAACCCTAGACCTTATCCTAGTAATCCCCCTAATAATTATGGTAATTCCTACAACAATTCTTATGGAAATTATAATAAGATGCCCACTTATTTTGAATCTAATATTAAAGAATTTATTACTACGCAAAAGAATTTTAATGCTATGATTGAATAAAAATTGCTTAAGATTGATGATTTGGCTAGGAACATTGATAGAATTTCTCTTGATGTTGATTCTTTGAAACTTAAGATCTATTCCACCTAAGCATGATATCAATGAGTCTCTCAAAGCCATGAGAATTTCCATTGATGAGTGCAAAGAAAGAACCGCTAGGATGCGTGCTAAGAAAGATGCCTTTATAAGAGTGTGTTCTTCTAGTTCCTATGAAAATAAAGATGAAGATCTAAAAGTTATTGATGTGTCCCCTATTAAATCTTTGTTTTTCAATATGAATCTTGATAATGATGGGACTGAATATGATCCACCTTTACCTAGAAGGCGTTCTAAGAATTCAGAATTTGTTGATCTTGATGCTAAATTTGATAAAAGTGGGATTGAAGAAATTAAAACCCTAGATGTTGCTAAACCCACTATTATGGATTTCTAGGAATTTAACTATGAAAATTGCTCTTTGATTGATTGTATTTCCTTGTTGCAATCCATGCTAAATTCTCCTCACGCTTATAGTCAAAATAAAGCGTTTACTAAACATATCGTTGATGCCTTGATGCAATCTTATGAAGAAAAACTTGAATTGGAAGTTTCTATCCCTAGAAAACTTTATGATGAGTGGGCCCCAACTATTAAAATTAAAATTAAAGATCATGAATGCTATGCTTTATGTGATTTGGGTGCTAGTGTTTCCACGATTCCAAAAACTTTGTGTGATTTGTTAGGTTTCCGTGATTTTGATGATTGCTCTCTAAACTTGCACCTTGCGGATTCCACTATTAAGAAACCTATGGGAAGAATTAATGATGTTCTTATTGTTGCAAATAGGAATTATGTGCCCATTGATTTTATTGTTCTTGACATAGATTGCAATCCTTCATGTCCTATTATTCTTGGTAGACCTTTCCTTAGAACGATTGGTGCAATTATTGATATGAAGGAAGGAAATATTAGATTCCAATTTCCATTAAGGAATGGCATGGAACACTTTCCTAGAAAGAAAATTAAATTACCTTATGAATCTATTATGAGAGCCACTTATGGATTTCCTACCAAAGATGGCAATACCTAGATCTATTCTTGCTTGTTATGCCTAGCTAGGGGCGTTAAACGATAGCGCTTGTTGGGAGGCAACCCAATTTTATTTGTATTCCTTGATTTTTGCTCCTGTTTAGTAATAAATAATTTATCTAGCCTCTGTTTTGGTTGTGTTTTTTGTGTGTTTAATTAGTGTTTGTGCCAAGTAGAACCGTTGGGAAGACTTGGGGAAAGTCTTGTTGAACTTGCTGTAAAAAACAGAAACTTTAACGCTCATGAGAACTACTGCCATTTTTATTTGGAAAGTGCTATTTATTTAATTATTTTTTATATGATTAATAGATAAATTCCTCACGTCCAGAAATTTATTTTAGAATTTTTGGGGTTCCATATCTTGCGCTAGCTACAGATTACTACAGACTGTTCTGTTTTTGACAGATTCTGTTTTTCGTGTGTTGTGTGCTTATTTTGATGAATCTATGGCTAGTAAAATAGTTTATAAACCATAGAGAAGTTGGAATACAGTAGGTATAACACCAATATACATAAAGAATGAGTTCATTATAGTACCTTGAAGTGGTCTTTTATTCTCTTTCGCTAACGGAGCTCACGAGATTTTCTACTTTAAGTTTTGTGTTGTGAAGTTTTCAAGTTTTGGGTAAAGATTTGATGGATTATGGAACAAGGAGTGGCAAGAGCCTAAGCTTGGGGATGCCCATGGCACCCCCAATATAATCTAAGGACACCTAAAATACAAAGCTTCGGGATGCCCCGGAAGGCATCCCCTCTTTCGTCTACTTCTATCGGTAACTTTACTTGGAGCTATATTTTTATTCGCCACATGATATGTGTTTTGCTTGGAGCGTCTTGTATGACTTTTGTCTTTGCTTATTAGTCTACCACAATCATCCTTGATGTATAGACCTTTTGAGAGAGCCATACATGATTTGTAATTTGTTAGAATGCTCTATCACTACTAGGGAAAAGCCTATACACAGAATTTTACCAGTAGCGCTGTACAAAATCAAGCGCCGCTGCTACTTAGTAGCAGGGCGCGTAAATAAACCGCGCTACTGCTATGACTTTAGCAGTAGCGTGTACTAGCGTAAAGCGCTGCTGCTACGTTTGAACTGGGCGCACATGGCTAGCCCAACCTAGCAGTAGCGCGTATAATGGCCCAGAGCTACTGCTAATCTCCTTAGCTGCAGCGTGCTTACGTGTAAAGCGCTGCTGCTAACGGAAATAAAATAAAGTGAAAAAAGGGAAAAAATGAGAAAGTAATATCAGTAGCGGGTTTCAGTAAGCGCGCTATAGCTAACTTAGCTATAGCGCGTTTCCGGAAACGCGCTACTGTTACGTTTCACTTAAACAGCGGTTTCCCCCCACCCCCCCCCCCCGCCACCAATTCTTCCCCAAATCGTCCCTCGCCCTTGCCGCCGTCTCCTCACCGCTGCCGCCCGAGGCCGCCCGAGGCCTCACCGCCGCCGCCCGAGGCCTCACCACCGCCGCCCGAGGCCGCCCTCAGCCTCACAGCCACTGCCCAAGGCCGCCCTCCACGTCACCGTCGGCGCCCTCCACCTCACCGCCACCCGGGCCCACCCAGGACCGCCCTTGCCCGTGCCCGAGCCCGCCCTCTCCGCCCCTGCCTCCGTCACTGAGCACCTCCCCGCCACCGTCTCTCCCCTCTCTGTAAGTCCCCCACCCCTCCCCCTCACTCATCTCTCTCTGTATTTTAGAGAAAAAATTAGATGTTAATTAGATGTTTTTCAGTTAGGGCACTAGAGTTTTGCTAGGTTAATTAGGTTAGTAGTGCTGCTAGTAGTATTGGTACAGTAGGTTAATTAGGTGATGTTAAATGAATAACCTAAATTAATGAAATTAGTAGTTAACTGATTTTTTTCCTTTCATCATTATAGCGCACTAAAGTTAACTGAATTTTGTTCTATTAGTAGTTAAATGAATTTTCTTCTACACTTTGTTTTTGAATTAGCTTGCGAAATTTGGACATGTGGTTGCTCGTGTATATTTGGACACTGTTTGCAGGGAATGATGCTTAGTGGCCTATGTTTTGCCGGAATGTTGATTCATTTCTTTTCCGGCAAATTTCAGGTTCTCGATTTGTTCACTTTTTAGCAAAGCTCATGCCGAAATTTTCCGTGAATTTCGGCTTGACTTGTGCTACAAACTAGGACATATCGAGTGCCCGTGATTTGCCGCACCAGGAAGGAGTCAACATTCCTGCAAAACAATAGGCCTTTTTATGTCATTATTCATTTTATTAGGTCTAGAATTAATTGAAGGACAGGGTTCTGGTGATTGCGACGACGCCTACCGGGCGGCAGACGAATTTTTTAGCCTTACCGATGATCAACCAATGTTATTGCTGGGCCCACCGGTGGCATCGGGGACTGAGACCGACACGCAGACCGGTGCTGAGATTGAGACCGACGCTCAGACTCAGACCGGCATCGAGACCGGCGCTGAGACTGAGACCGGCGCTGCCTCGAGGAGCGGAGCCGGTGTAGAACCGAAAGCAAAGAGGCAACGGGTTCCTAACAAACTCAGGAATACTATAGTGGTGGTCACGGAGGTGGACGACGGCAATTTTGAGCCAACGGCGCCCGAGGAAGCGCGTCGATGCTACGGCAATCAAATAGGCTGCATCGTACGGACAACCGCCACCATCAACGATGAGAAACTACAGAAGATAGAAAATATGAGGAGCTCCCTCCTAAAGAAGTTTCACCAAATATTCTTGTTCCCGGGCCGGAATGAGAAGGATTATAAAGATCCAGATGAGGACCCGACAATGAAGAAGATAAACAAACATGCCATGACCAAGTTTAGTGACGCGTTGGCCGCCTGGAAAAATCGAGTGAAAGCAAGGATCATCGACAAGAAGGAACCCTACTCCGAGATTGTAAAGGATAATCCGACAATCACGAAAGAGCAGTTTCAAATATTCAAGGAGGCTTGCGAGGCCGAAGATGCCAAAAAAAGTCTAAGTACATGAAGGGGCTTCAAGAGAGGAACATTGGGAGCCACCACCTCGGAAGCCGTGGTTACGGCGGAAAGAGGTCCAAATGGGCCAAGGAGGACGCAGAAGCCGCGAGTCTGGGCATCCCAGACCCCTTGGCGGAGTTCACCGTCCCGCAGGAGCGTGACGTCCTCAGGGCCCGGCACCGTTGGGACCCAGTGAAAAAGGTTTACGAGACAACACCGGTCATTATGGAGTTCATGAGACTGCTGGTAATTTTAGTTTCTGATCAATTCGACTGCACAAGTTAGTCATATTTGTAAACGATCGTTGTGCCTTTTGCAGAGAGAGCAGCACAGGATTGCGGCCGAAAGCGACTCGTCGTCTGAGGCATTGGCGAGGCCCAAGTGGGACACTCCATTCAACCGGGCGTTGAACATATTGAAACAACAACCAGTGGATACTCGACCATCGTATGGACGCGTGCACGGTGTCGGAGACGGCGCCACGTGGAAGAAGTACTACCGTGAGACCACGGAGGAGAGAAAGGAAAGACGGAGGTTAAATGAAGAAAACATCGACAAGAGGGTTGAGATTGCGGTTGAGAAGAAATCAACTGAGACAGTCGCAACAGCGGTAGCTGCCGCAAAACAGGTGGCTTTAGATATTTCTACTACCTTGGTTCCGGCCGTTTTCAATTGGACCAGGCAAAATCCAAAAAAAGATGCAGCGGACTTTCCCCTTGCTGACTTCTTGGCGGGGAGCAGCTCGACTAGCATTGCACCAGCACCTACAGCTGCACCTGCTCCCGCACCGGCTCCCGCACCGGACGTGCTAGGCGGTGCTTTGTCTTTGGCTGAGCTCGACGCCCTCACGGTATCTGTCACACCGGCCCCCTTCAATATAAATGTATAATCTCCCATTTTTGTTGCCTTTCGGATGTCTCACATCACAGACTTTTCTTTGCAGGCCAACGAAACCCCGTGCACCATATTGTACACCATCGGCGACCAGAAGGTGGACGTGGGGAAGGCGACGATAATGGAGCCGAAGGAACCATTGTTCCACAGCCGGCCGATCCCCCCGAACGTCTTCAAGGTTTCCGTGGCCAGTGTCAAACCGGGCCACGAGAATTTGCCTCCTCCAATACTACTGGGGGATGACGACGAGACACTAGGGCGGCTTGGCGATTGTTGCAATGCTGGGTGGTTCCTGTTGTGGCCAAAGAGTCTGCTTCGTCTGGAGGCGGCCGGGAGCACACCCACGAGCATGCAGCCTCAGCAAGGTATGAACATCAACACCCCACCTACCCAATTATCGTCGGGTGTCGGGTTGGGTGATAGCGGACGGGGTAAGGAGGAGGCTCCATTAGTCGTTGATGATGTCGCCATGGATGAGGATGAGGACGACGATGGCGCTGCTGAACAGTATGTCTATACTGGCGCCTCCTCAGGGTTTGAGCGTCATGAGTCGGTGCCTGAATTGCTGTCTCAACATATTATGGACGACCTTCCGGTAGTAAAGAAGTTTAGGAAGAGAGCGAGGAAAGGCAAAAAAGCTGTTTCTATGATCCAGCCGCCTCAGCAGCCTCGGCTTCAGGACCGTATAGATATCCCCGGCGCGGATAAATGGCATATCCCCGGTCAACCAATCCTACCTGCAACAGCGCTACAGGACAGATTCGACGATCTAAAGAGACTTCATGACGATGTGCTGTGGGTAGAGAAAGACCTCATCGCCTCGAAAGATCCAGGATACCCACTCTACGTGGTTAACGTTCCGCGGCAAATGTCGTACGTCGACAGCTTCCCCGCGGATAAGTTCTTCCTCCGATTCGATTACATATTCGACATGTTTCACGTGAAGAAGCTGGATTTTATGTTTGTCCGCCTTTATGCCTTGCACATGAACTACATCATCGGGGTTGAGCAGATATCTCATATCTGTGTCGCTGACCCATACTACATGCACGAGGGCTTCTTGGGAGTCTGCGCAAATCACCGTGAATACGCGAGGGATTACATCGTCAGTTTCATGCTCACTAATAAGGACAAGGGGGCGATTCTCGTGCCTTATCATCCCGTGTAAGTCATCCGCGCTGCTATCCTTCCTTTGATTTCAATCATTCATTTGCACGGTGGAGGCTAATTCATTTGAGGACTTATTTTGCGCAGCGGCGGGCGCGCCGTCCTCATCATCCTTTACCCCCGATTCTCCCATGCTCTTTACTTGGACACGTCGAAGAACATTCACAAAAAGGATTACACCCACATCAAGGATGTTCTCGACAGTGCTATGTATCACTACCAATCACTGGGTGGAGAGGTCAGGGACAAGAAGATGAGGGGCGGCAGGGTCGCCTTCGGTCATAAGACCAACTTCTGCTGCATCCAGCAACCGGACGATTCTCTTAATGATGGATTCTATGTCCTACACCACATGCTGGAGTACAGACGGGATCACCAGAACCTTTGCATGGCACCTTCTTCCGGCGATGCCCATATTCTGCAATGGGGAAAGGACATAGGAGATATCGAGGATCATCGACTTCGAGCTGAGTTCTATAACATCCAGCGCGAACTTGCCCAAATCATCATGAAGGAGGTCGTCGGAAAAACAGGGATGTTCTACGGAGAAGGACAAATGTCGCGGGAAGACGTCCGAACATGGATAGCCTCTCAGCGTCTCGACCTGAAGCCTTTCACTAGGCTCGGGGACTATCTCCCTGACTTGGATGGATGGAACGACATGTTGGAGTGATTGTCGATATATGACAATGTGTCCGTTTAGTCCATACTTTCTGTATGACAAAACTTTGAGTTATGTATGATGAAACTTTATTTGTGATGTAATTAAACCGTCCTCCTCCTCAACTAGCGAAAATCACTCTAGTTAGGGCATTTTGGGGTACGATGAACTTTGTTATTTATGCTTATGATATGTTGTTTTTATTTTTGCCAAGTCTGTCTCTTTCTGTTGTTCAACTATATATGTTGCATATCATCGACTCATGTGATGATGCAGGTGCATAGATCATAGATGGCGAAGAAGTGTTATGCCAGGAGTATATATACGACAAGTGGCCGGAGTGTCAGGCCCTTCCGATTTCTGAGCGACAGGCAGTAGTTAGTTTAGAGGTTCACGCTAATGCGAAAGAGGGATACAAACTCATGTTCTCAAAGTGATAGCTCTTCTCGTGTATATCATTGTTTAGATGGATGACGATGTATTTGCATATCATTCGAGACTTGTATCGCTATTTTCGAGATGATGACGAGAGACCACTTTGTGTTGGATGATGATTATGATGATGACATGATTTGATGAGACTAATTGTTTGTATATGCTATGATTACATTTGTATGTGTATGATATGCTAAAGATTATTGTATAAAGCCTATGCAAATACAAAACAAATACAAAACAAATATGCAGGGAAAAAACTAATAAATAAACTAGTAGTAGCGAGGGGGGAAATTTAGCAGTAGCGCCGCATTGTCAGTAGCGCGTCCTAGCAAACAGCGCTGCAGATAATATCAGTAGCGCCCTTTCCCAAAGAGCGCTACAGCTATTCATGTATAGCAGTAGCGTGGGACAACCGGCGCTACTGCTATACATTAGCTGTAGCGCCTTATTAGTAGCGCCGGTGCCCGCGCTACTGAGAGGCCCAAAACCCTCGCTGCTGGTAGGCTTTTCCCTAGTAGTGTATGTGCTTCGCTTATATCTTTTGAGTTATATAATTTTGCTCTAGTGCTTCACTTATATCTTTTAGAGCATGGTGGTGGATTTGTTTTATAGAAACTATTGATCTCTCATGTTTAACTTAGATTATTTTGAGATTCTTAAATAGCATGGTAATTTGCTTAAAATCCTAATATGCTTGGCACACAAGATTAATAATAAAACTTTCTTATGAGTGTGTTGAATACTATGAGAAGTTCGATGCTTGGTAATTGTTTTGAGATATGGAGATGGTGATATTAAAGTTGTGCTAGTTGAGTAGTTGTGAATTTGAGAAATACTTGTGTTGAAGTTTGTGATTCCCGTAGCATGCACGTATGGTGAACCGTTATGTGATGAAGTCGGAGCATGATTTATTTATTGATTGTCTTCCTTATGAGTGGCGGTCGAGGACGAGCGATGGTCTTTTCCTACCAATCTACCCCCCTAGGAGCATGCGCGTAATACTTTGCTTTGATAACTTGTAGATTTTTGCAATAAGTATATGAGTTCTTTATGACTAATGTTGAGTCCATGGATTATACGCACTTCACCCTTCCACCTTTGCTAGCCTCTCTAATACCGCACACCTTTCGCTGGTATCATATACCCACCATATACCTTCCTCAAAACAGCCACCATACCTACCTATTATGGCATTTCCATAGCCATTCCGAGATATATTGCCATGCAACTTTCCACCGTTCCGTTTATTATGACACACTCCATCATTGTCATTTTGCTTAGCATGATCATGTAGTTGACATCGTATTTGTGGAAAAGCCACCGTTCATAATTCTTTCATACATGTCACTCATGATTCATTGCATATCCTGGTACACCGCCGGAGGCATTCATATAGAGTCATATTTTGTTCTAAGTATCAAGTTGTAATTGTTGAGTTGTAAGAAAAATAAAAGTGTGATGATCATCATTATTAGAGCATTGTCCCAGTGAGGAAAGGATGATGGAGACTATGATTCCCCCACAAGTTGGGATGAGACTCCGGACGAAAAATAAAAAAAGAAAAAGAAAGAAAGAAAGAAAAGAGGCCATAAAAAAAGAGAGAAAAGGACCAAATAAAAAAATGAGAGAAAAAGAGAGAAGGGACAATGCTACTATCCTTTTACCACACTTTTGCTTCAAAGTAGCACTATGATCTTCATAGTAGAGTCTCTCATGTTATCACTTTCATATACTAGTGGGAATATTTCATTATAGAACTTGGCTTGTATATTCCAATGATGGGCTTCCTCAAAATGCCCTAGGTCTTCATGAGCAAGCAAGTTGGATGCACACCCACTTAGTTTATTTTTGAGCTTTCATATACTTATAGATCTAGTGCATCTGTTGCATGGCAATCCCTACTCACTCACATTGATATCTATTGATGGGCATCTCCATAGCCCATTGATACGCCTAGTTGATGTGAGACTATCTTCCCCTTTTTGTCCTCTCCACAACCACCATTCTATTCCACCTATAGTGCTATGTCCATGGCTCACGCTCATGTATTGCGTGAAAATTGAAAAAGTTTTGAGAATGTCAAAAGTATGAAACAATTGCTTCGCTTGTCATCGGGGTTGTGCATGATTTAAATATTTTGTGTGGTGAGGATGGAGCATAGCCAGACTATATGATTTTGTAGGGATAACTTTCTTTAGCCATGTTATTTTAAGAAGACATAATTGCTTAGTTAGTATGCTTGAAGTATTATTATTTTTATGTCAATAAGAACTTTTGTCTTGAATCTTTCGGATCTGAATATTCATACCACAATTAATAAGAATTACATTAAAATTATGCCAAGTAGCACTCCGCATCAAAAAATCTGTTTTTATCATTTACCTACTCGAGGACGAGCAGGAATTAAGCTTGGGGATGGTTGATACGTCTCCAACGTATCTATAATTTTTGATCGCTCCATTCTATATTATCTACTGTTTTGGACATTATTGGGCTTTATTATCCACTTTTATATTATTTTTGGGACTAACCTATTAACCGGAGGCCCAGCCCAGAATTGCTGTTTTTTTGCCTATTTTAGGGTTTCAAAGAAAATGAATATCAAACGGAGTCCAAACGGAATGAAACCTTCGGGAACGTGATTTTCTCAACGAACAAGACCCGAGAGACTTGGACCCTACGTCAAGAAAGAAAAGAGGAGGCCACGAGGTAGGGGGCTCGCCTACCCCCCCAAGCGCGCCCTCCACCCTCGTGGCCCCCCTGTTGCTCCACCGACGTACTCCTTCCTCCTATATATACCTACGTACCCCCAAACGATCAGACACGGAGCCAAAAACCTAATTCCACCGCCGCAACTTTCTGTATCCACGAGATCCCATCTTGGGGCCTGTTCCGGAGCTCCGCCGGAGGGGGCATCGATCACGGAGGGCTTCTACATCAACACCCTAGCCTCTCCGATGAAGTGTGAGTAGTTTACCTCAGACCTACGGGTCCATAATTATTAGCTAGATGGCTTCTTCTCTCTTTTTGGATCTCAATACAATGTTCTCCCCCTCTCTTGTGGAGATCTATTCGATGTAATCTTCTTTTTGCGGTGTGTTTGTTGAGACTGATGAATTGTGGGTTTATGATCAAGTCTATCTATGAATAATGTTTGAATCTTCTCTGAATTATTTTATGTATGATTGGTTATCTTTGCAAGTCTCTTCGAATTATCAGTTTGGCTTGGCCTACTAGATTGATCTTTCTTGCAATGGGAGAAGTGCTTAGCTTTGGGTTCAATCTTGCGGTGTCCTTTCCCAGTGACAGTAGGGGCAGCAAGGAACGTATTGTATTGTTGCCATCGAGGATAACAGTATGGGGTTTTCTTCATATTGCATGAGTCTATCCCTCTACATCATGTCATCTTGCTTAAGGCGTTACTCTGTTTTTAACTTACCTCTAGATGCATGCTGGATAGCGGTCGATGAGTGGAGTAATAGTAGTAGATGCAGGCAGGAGTCAGTCTACTTGTCTCGGACGTGATGCCTATATACATGATCATACCTAGATATTCTCATAACTATGCTCAATTCTGTCAATTGCTCAACAGTAATTTGTTCACCCACCGTAGAATACTTATGCTCTCGAGAGAAGCCACTAGTGAAACCTATGGCCCCCGGGTCTATCTTCATCATATTAATCTCCTACTACTTAGTTATTTCCTTTGCTATTTACTTTGCCTTTATTTTACTTTGCATCTTTATCATAAAAATACCAAAAATATTATCTTTATCATATCTATCAGATCTCACTCTCGTAAGTGGCCTTATAGGGATTGACAACCCCTATTTGCGTTGGTTGCGAGGATTTATTTGTTTTGTGCAGGTACGAGGGACTCACGCGTAGCCTCCTACTGGATTGATACCTTGGTTCTCCAAAACTGAGGGAAATACTTACGCCACTTTGCTGCATCATCCCTTCCTCTTCGGGGAAAACCAATGCAGTGCTCAAGAGGTAGCAGAACAACACAAGGACTAAGAGATTCACATATATAACCTGTCGAGCAGCTCTTGTAATTGACACATAATCTCCTTCGCCTCCTCTGGATTGGTACGGTATGGTGCACGGTTGGGTAATGATGCATCGGGAATTAAGTCAATTTGATGCTCAATCCCCTCGAATAGGTGGTAATCCCGGTGGCACATCTTGTGGAAAGACGTCAGCGAACTCCTGCAAAATGTTAGTGACAGCAAGAGGCAAAGAGGAAGGCATGTCCTCGAATGAAAGTAATGCCTCTTTGTACACAAAGCATAGCAAACAGATTTGCTGAAATCTAGATCATCAATATCAGATTTGGTGGCAAGTAAACATGCACTTTTCAATTTAATTTCAGAAGCAAGATTAGATGGTTTATTATTAGGCTTCATGTGTTGCTCAAATTCTTTTGCCACAATCTGATTTTCACTCTTATTTTGCTCCTGTTTTGCTTTATTAGCTCTATTAATATCATCTTTCAAAATGGAATCAGGAGTCATAGGAAGCAAAGTAATATTTTTGTCCTTATGAACAAGAGTATACTGATTGTTTCTACCATGGTGTACAGATTTTTTTATCAAACTGCCATGGTCTACCAAGTAATAAGGAACATGCTTGCATAGGTACCACATCACAATCAACATAATCAGCATATGTAGAGATACTAAAATGCACACGAACAGTACGTGTTACCTTAACCTTGCCGCTGTTGTTGAACCATTGGATGTAGTAAGGATGTGGATGTGGTCTTGTGGTGAGAGATAGCTTCTCCACCATGTCCATGCTAGCTAAGTTGTTGTAGCTCCCTCCATCTATGATGACGCGAACAGAATGTTCCTTCACAACTCCCTTTGTATGGAACAAATTGTGCCTCTGATTTTTCTCAGCTTGTGTAACCTGCACACTCAAAACACATTGAGCAACTAAACATTCATACTTGTCAGCATCTTCAGCAGCCATATATTGCGTCTCATGATCAGAATTATCTCCACTGTGTTCTTCATGTGTAATAAGAGCCAAAGTCTCCTCATCATAGTCACTAGCGGACTCATACCCACCATCCTCAGTAGAAATCATCACACGCTGAGATTTGCATTCTCTCGCAAAATGTCCTCTTCCCTTACAATGACAACACATAATATCACTTGTGTGCCCTGTTGATGCCATGGAAGAAGAAGAGCTCTGCGTAGGCCCGAAAGGTGTACTCTTGCCAGATAGTGGTGGTTGTGCCTGCTTTCTTGTATCACGGCCGGAGGTGGCACCTAATGGAGGTGCTGGTGTACTGGAAGTAGAGGATGCACATGGTGTCCATGATGAAGATCGACCTGAAGAAAAGTTAGTTCGCGCCAATGCCTGTCGATCCTGCACTTCACGTTCAGCTTTACAAGCAAGATGGAATAAACGAGTGATATTAGTATACTCCTTATACTCTAGAATGGTCTGAATCTCTCTATTTAATCCACCCATAAAACATGCAAGCATAGCTTCATTCTCCTCAACAATACCACATCTAATCATGCCAGTTTGTAATTCCTGATAATATTCTTCTACAGATTTTTTTCCTTGTCTTAAACGCTGCAATTTTTTGAAGTAATTCACGTTGATAATATGGTGGAACCCAACGAGTACGCATAGCAGTTTTCAAAGCAGCCCAAGAAGTTGGAATATGATATAATCTACAATGTTTAGACCACCAAACACATGCGAAGCTAGTGAAAGCACAAACAGCAGCAAGAACACGTCTCTCCTCAGGATATTGTAAACATGTAAAACGTTGTTCAGTTTCTAACTCCCAAGTAAGATATATATCAGGAACATATCTACCCTCAAATGGTGGAATATTCAATTTCAGTTTAGGAAGATGGTCATGATATCGTACCTCATATGGTGGTGCAGCCCTACCGTTGCGATGATATACCTGAGGACGACCTGGTGGTGGTGGTGCTGGTGGTTGCACGTAGTTCTGATTTTCATCAACCTCATCCTCGTAATGGTCCTTCTCCTCTACAGTAGCAGCAGGAGCGACCAAAGCATCAACAGCGGCACCGAAATTTTGCCCAGGGTCAATGGGAACGCGCTGTGCTCGTCCCACTTGATTTGGAAAGCGACGTTGTTGTTGTTGTAGAGGTGCGTTAGGGGCAGCCGGTGGTGGTGGTGGAAGACGCATGAGCAATTCATTAAACTTGTTGTCGAGCTTTGTTTCGAACGTCTTCTCCATGCCATCTATCTTCTCCATGGCCTCTTCAAATCTGTTTAGCACATCTTGCACCCGTCCACTCATCATTTGCTGAAATTTATCATGCAACTCCTTATTCGTCATGTTCTCCCAGACAGTCTCGTCGGCTTGTGATCCTGCCATGGTTAGCAGTAATGGAAACACACATGAATATGATCCTACAGACTACTAACAAGAGGTGGTGGTGGGTGTCATAAATACGTCAAGCAAATCTCAAATTCTTACTAGTTCTTACGCAGCAGCAGGTGGTGATCGGCAACCGTCGTAGGCAAAACTCTCAAAGCTTGGATAGAGCGATAACCAGGGAAAATCAAACACACGATGTAGATGTATGTGGAGCTGGGAAGGCTTATAATATGATAGCAAAAAGGGTCAGCAATAATCAATTCAGAGATGCAAAGTTGAATAAACGCTCAATGACGGTACTGTGCTGGTCCTAGGCTAGACCGTGCTAGAGACGCGAGCCTAGAACACTAACAAAATCACGGCGCTGCACATAAACAAGGGAAAAGCACACTCTAGAAATTTTTTTCGCTCTGTTTTTTTGGCGCTCCTCTTTTTTTTTGCGAAAAATCACTATAATGGCGAGTGTCTCAAAACTCTTCCCTCGTCAAACTGACAGGATGGGCACGAAATTTTTATTTGACTATTTTTTTCGGAAATCAGGGCAGCGACGACGAAAAAGTGCGACAAAAAATCACTATGATGGCACGTGGCTCAATAGACTCAGAAAAGCCTAAAAATAGGATAGGGAAATTTTTTTTGCTTGTGAAAATTTTGGCCTAAAAACTGCCCGGGGGTCTCCAAACTCTTTTTTTTCTGAAACCTACTCAGGCAAGGAAACACGAATCGGAAATTAGACGGACCTCGAAAACAAACCTAATATGAAAGGAACTCGGATTGGTGGTGGATATATGGTGGTAGGATGTGCCAGCGGTGGTGGTATATGGATTCGGATTGGTGGTGGTATATGGATACAGATTGGTGGTGGTATATGGATACGGATTGGTGGTGGTATATGGATACAGATTGGTGATGGTATATGGAGACGGATCGATGGCGGATAAGCGGTGGTGGTAGATGGCAGGAGCGATGATGATGGTGCGGCGGCGGCGTGACGACTTATGTCTAGAAGTCGAAACTCTAAAAAACTAGACTCTAAGACCAGCAACTAGACACGACGATGCAACCGCAAGTTCAACAAAGCAAAATACTGAAAAGACTATGCAAAGGCTCAGATTGGTTTGGATATGATGAACTAACCCTAATTTTTTGTTTGGCTTTTTTCGTGGACTGTAGGTATGAAGAACAGACTCAATCTAAACTACGAAAAACTATAAAATCTCACCGAGCAACCTGGAAATCTGATACCACTTGATAGAGGCGAAGGTGTCCCGATGTTTCAATGAGATAGATATCGTTTTCTGTGGGAGTCGACTTTGACGATCCGACTACGAACGTGCGAAGACGTTGCGCCTTAGCAATCGCTAAACCAACTTCCGAGGGTTATAGACCACGCCGGAGCATGATCAACCTGACCACGAGGGTCTATTTCCTGCGAGCAAATGAAGAACAGGCAAGAAACTAAGATTGCAATCTGGATACCGCGAATAAAAGATGAAAGCTTTATTGATCAAGGTGGGGTTCTGTGACATCTTGGTCTAGTCGTTGGACACAAACGAAGTACGCGAAGTTGCAGCTATGGCGAACTTCTAATCTAAACAAAACCCAAAGTCTAAACGATGCCCTAAGGGCTGTATATATGGAGGAAGAGGGGGGAATTTCGTGGCCCCTGGAGGAGGGGTCCGAAACCAACCCTAACTCTTGTTTCCCCACACATACAGACTCTAAAAACAGCCTATACTTAAGTATTTCGAAAATGCATGGGCCTGACCCAACAATAAGGTGACGCAGCACCTAGAATAGCCTCTGGATGAAATTTATGAAGTGGCATCTTGTATATTTCGTCCAAGGCATCATGCACTCCCTATGGTGGCTTCAAAGTCCTGAAATCATCACTTGTAACTCCGTTCTTGATCCCCTTGCGCATGCCATCATCTTCATGCTTGAACTTGCTCCAAGGTTCATCTTTATTGTCCAAACTAGGCCCTTCATTTGTAAGCAAAACAAATGTATCCAATTTAGGCAGCATCATATTCTCATGAATATTAGAATCGTTACCATGAAACGAAAGTACCTGATAATTCAATTGGCGTGCGCAAGCTCTAGTAATTGGTCCAGTATGTATAGCAGCAGGGGCTGTGGGTGTAACAATGGTATTGATGTCCTCATCAAAGCATGTCAAGTATGTCTGGACGCCTGAATGTGACGTTGCCTTCAACACCCTCAAAGAGAAGCTGGTCACAGCTCCTGTCTTGACTCCTCTTGATGAATCCAAGTCATTTGAAGTTTTCTGTGATGCCTCCTTACAAGGTCTCGGTGTTGTGTTAATGCAAGAGAAGAAAGTTGTGGCCTATACCTCTCGTCAGTTGAAGCCCAATGAAAGGAACTACCCCACTCACGACCTTGAGTTGGCGGAAGTTGTCCATGCATTATTAGCGTGGAGACATCTCTTGTTGGGAAGGAAAGTGGACATATTCATAGATCATAAGAGCCTCAAGTACATCTTCACTCAACCCAACCTCAACCTCAGGCAGACTCGATGGGTCAAAATGATTCAAGAATACAATCAGAGTATTGAATATACTCCAGGCAAGGCCAATGTCATTGCAGATGCTTTGAGCAGGAAGGCTTACTGCAACAGCCTAATTCTCAAGCCCTTCCAACCGGACCTTTGTGAAGCTTTCCGCAAACTGAATCTCCAAGTTGTTCCTCAAGGCTTTCTTGCCAACCTCCAAGTCTCTCCTACTTTGGAAGATCAAATTCGTGAGGCACAACTTCTTGATTCCATGGTGAAGAAGGTGAAAATGGGATTGCCAAGAGCCATCCCAAATAAAAGTGTTATCGCATTGATGACAAAGACACTCTTTTCTTTGAGGACCGGATTGTGGTTCCTAAAGGTGATCTAAGGAAGGTCATTATGAACTAGGCGCACAATTCCCTCCTATCCATTCATCCTGGATGTACGAAGATGTACCACGACCTCAAGCAGTCGTATTGTTGGACTCGAATGAAGCAAGAAATTTCTGAATTCGTGAATGAATGTGATGTCTGCAGAAGGGTGAAAGTAGAACACCAACGGCCAGCTGGTCTCCTCCAACTCTTGCTATTCCAGAATTGAAGTTTGACTATATTGAAATGGACTTCGTGACTGGATTTCCAAGTCCAAGCGCGGAAATGATGCTATCTTCGTTGTCATCGACAAACTTACAAAAGTGGCTCATTTCCTTCCAATCAAAGAATCTATCACAGCAGCTCAGCTGGCAGAGCTATACACCTCTAGGATTGTATCTTTGCATGGCATTCCGCAATTGATATCTTCAGATCGTGGAAGCATTTTCACTTCCAAGTTCTGGGACTCCTTCCAGAAGGCCATGGGCACCAACATTTGCTTCAGCACAACTTTCCATCCTCAAACTAGTGGCCAAGTCGAGTGAGTCAATCAAATCCTTGAAGATATGCTCAGGGCTTGTGTCATTTCCTTCGGTATGAAGTGGGAAGATTGTCTTCCATATGCCGAGTTCTCCTACAACAACAGCTTCCAAGCGAGTTCGAACAAGGCCCCATTCGAGATTCTCTATGGCATAAAGTGCCGTACTCCTCTCAATTGGTCAGAGACTGGTGAACGCCAACTTCTTGGCAATGACTTAATCACAGAAGCTGAAGAAATATGTAAAGTCATCCGTGAAAATCTCAAAGCCGCGTAATCACGCTAGAAGAGTTACTATGATAGCAAGCACCGTGACTTGGCTTTCGAGATTGGAGACCATGCTTACCTCCGGGTCTCTACAATGAAAGGTACTCGTCGCTTCGGTATCAAAGGGAAGCTTGCCCCTAGATACGTGGGTCCTTTCAAGATCATTGGTAAAAGAGGTAACCTTGCCTATCAACTTGAGCTTCCGTCCAACTTCGCAAACGTGCACCATGTGTTTCATGTGTCACAACTTCGCAAGTGCTTCAAGACTCCTGAGAGCAACATCAACTTCGAAGATATTGATCTCCAAGAAGATCTGTCTTATCATGAGCATCACAGTGCTATTCTTGAAGAAACCGAGCGCAAGACTCGCAACAAGTCAATCAAATTCCTGAAAGTGAAGTGGCCACACCATTCCGACCGAGAAGCCACCTGTGAGCGCAAGGACCACCTCCGTTCCGAATATCCGAAGTTCTTTCAGTCCTAGATCTCGGGATGAGATCCTCTCGTAGTGGTGGAGTGTTGTAACACCCCGGATGTAACTTGCCATATTTGTAACTCTGACTCTTACCATTTTCGGCTTTAAGTTATGAGATTCCCTTCATGGTTGGGTTTTTGTCGTAGTTTTGCCTTTTGTTCATGTCATGCATTTCATATCATGTCATCATGTGCATCGCATTTGCATTCGTGTTTGTCTCATGCATCCGAGCATTTTCCCCGTTGTCCGCTTCGCAATCCGACACTCCCACATGCACCGGCGCACCCCTCTTGTCTCTTTTCGTGAGCGGGAGCTAAATGTTCTCGAAATGGGTCGAGATTTGCCAAGTGGCCTTGGTACACCACCGGTAGACCGCCTGTCAAATTTCGTTCCATTTGGAGTCCGTTTGATGCTCCAACGGTTAACCGGGTAACCGCAAAGGCCAATTGTGTGTTGCAGCCCAACACCCCTCGAAAACAGCCCAATAACCCATCTGAACCATCTCCATGTCCCGCGTCGTCGGATCACGATCGTGTGGGCGAAAACTACACCTCATTTGGACACTCCAAACTCCCTCTACCTATAAAAAGGCCTCCTCCTCCGAAAATTCGGGCGAAACCCTAGTCTCCCCCTTCCTCCGCACGCCGGACACGTCTGCCCGGCGTCGGACACGTCCGTCCACTGCCGCTCGGCGAATCGCACGCCGCCACCTGTCGCCACCACGCCTTCCCCGCCGCCGTGGCCCGCCGGACCCGAATCGGGCCCGCGGAGCCCGTCCGCCACCCGAGCCTCCCTGGCTCCCCCGCGCCTCACTCCCGCGCCCCGCCGCCGCATCACCGGACGGCGCCGCTGCCTCCACGCCAGTTCGCGCCGCCGCCTCCTCGCCTCGCGCCACCGCCCATTACCCGCGCGCCTCCCGAGCCGCCGCCGCCAAGCGCCGCGCGCCGCCACGTCGGCCACCGCGCGCCCCGTCGTCCGGTGAGTGGATCCGGCCTTCCCCCTCGACTCCGGCGTCCTCCCCTCCAAGTCTGGCGAGATCTCGGCGATCCTCGAAGTCCACGCCAACCGGGACCAGATCCAACGGGTGCACCAACCAAACACCATCCCCGTCCCGATCCACTTCGTCCCGCGTTGACTTTCGCGGAGGTGATTTTCTTCTATGTCCTTTTCTGCAATAATTTTATCCCTCCTTCATTGCATCACATCTCGGTGACCGTAGCTCCAAATGATGCATATGATATATCGATTTGTTCGTCTCGTTGAGCTCCTCATGTTACAAGCATTTACATGCATGATACTTTACATTATGATGCCTCTTTTCATTGATGAAAGCGTGCTATAAAATGTTAATTGCTGGTACTTATAAGATCATGGTGATTTGTCATTTTTGTTGCATTTGATGTGTGCATCATATGAGCATAAGCTTTACATGTGTTTTGAACTACAACATGCCATCTTTACAGAGGTGCAATCCTTGTATTTTTGTGATCTGTGTGGTTACTAGCACAAGCATGCAAACTAGGCTCCGTGATGTTGCTGTTTTCAGGGACTTAGGATTTTGCTAAGTCCTTTTCCTGTTGTTATTTTGATGCCATGTAAACTTGATGCTACAGTGAGATCCATGCTTATTTTGGGATACTTCAGTAAGGGTGTTTTGAACATGTGGTTATGCTCTATCCATCCATGCCCCCTTTTGCAATTATGGAGTGCTCTAGCATGTCTTGTTATTGCTCTACTTTTGCTATAAAATGTTCCTGGCAGAATGTTAACATGTTAGTCAATATTGCCATGGTTGTTGCTAGTGATCCATGCATCCTATGAACTTGCTCTTGCCATGGTTAGCTTCATTAACATGTCATCTTGCTGTTGATATGCTTAGATTGTCATGCAATGCTTTGTGGTGAGTGGTTTGAGCTCGCAAAGTTGCTATCATAATTCTATTTATGACATGCTCTGTTTTTCTGCTAAGTCTGAAACTGTTTATAAAACTTGCTATGTTTACATGGGTGCCATCATATCTTCGGTGCCTTTTTGGCTCATGATCAGTAAGGGACTTTTGATCTATGCTTTTAGTATATTCATTCCATGGCTTTGTTTTCTATGATATGTTCCTGTATCATGTTGTTTGCTTGCTCTAAACATTGCTTCCTGATATTGTTTTTGACATGTTAGTAATTTCTCTAAGTCTATGAAGCTGATATCTTTTGCACTTTTGCCATGCTTGTTTGAACCTGTTGAGTACGCTTTCGAGGATCAAGCTTTCGACAGCTCTGAGAACTTTGCAGGCAAGATGACCATATCCTTGAAATCACTTCTATGTTTGCTTGCTAGTTGTTCGCTCTATTGCTATGTCGCGCTACCTACCACTTGCAATATCATGCCTCCCTTTTTGCCTTATCAAGCCTCTAACCCACCTTTCCTAGCAAACCGTTGTTTGGCTATGTTACCGCTTTTGCTCAGCCCCTCTTATAGCGTTGCTAGTTGCAGGTGAAGTTGAAGTTTGTTACATGTTGGAACATGGATATGTTGGGATATCATTATTATATCTTATTTACTTTAATGCATCTATATACTTGGTAAAGGGTGGAAGGCTCATCCTTATGCCTGGTGTTTTGTTCCACTCTTGCCGCCCTAGTTTCTGTCATACCGATGTTAGTTCCTTGATTTTGTGTTCCTTACGCGGTTGGGTGTTATGGAAACCCCTTGACAGTTCACTTCGAATAAAACTCCTCCAGCAAGGCCCAACCTTGGTTTTAACATTTGCCATCTAAGCCTTTTCTCTTGGGTTCCACAGACTCAAGGTTCATCTTTATTTTAAATCCCCGGGCCAGTGCTCCTCTGAGTGTTGGTCCAACCTGTCAACCGCCGGTGGCCACCAGGGGCAACTCTGGGTTGGCCTACCAGAAGTTTGGACAATCCGGTGTGCCCTGAGAACGAGATATGTGCGACTCCTATTGGGATTTGTCGGCACATCAGGTGACTTTGCTGGTTTTGTTTTACCATTGTCGAAATGTCTTGTAACCGGGATTCCGAGACTGATCAGGTCTTCCCGGGAGAAGGAATATCCTTCGTTGACTGTGAGAGCTTATCATGGGCTAAGTTGGGACACCCCTGCAGGGTATAAACTTTCGAGTGCCGTGCCCGCGGTTATGTGGCAGATGGGAATTTGTTAATATCCGGTTGTAGAGAACTTGACACTTAACTTAATTAAAATGAATCAATCGCGTGTGTAGCCGTGATGGTCTCTTTTTGGCGGAGTTTGAGAAGAGAACACGGTCTTGTGTTATGCTTGAACGTAAGTAGCTTCAGGATCACTTCTTGATCACTTATAGCTTCTCAACCGTGCATTGCTTCTCTTCTTGCTCTCTTTTTGCGTATGTTAGTCACCATATTTCTTAGTGCTTGCTGCAGCTCCAACTCAATACCCTTTCCTACCCATAAGCTTAAACCGCTTGATCTCGCAGGTGTGAAATTGCTGAGTCCTTGTGACTTACGGATACTTCCAAACAGTTTCAGGTGCCGAGGATACCAGTGCAGGTGACAATACCAAACTCAAGTGGGAGTTCAACGAGGATTCGGGCCGTTACTATGTTTCTTTTCCGGATGATCAGTAGTGGAGCCCAGTTGGGTAGATCGGGGATCTAGCATTTGGGGTTGTCTTCCTTTATTTTGGTTCCGTAGTCGGACCTTTGCTTGTATTTTGGATGATGTATGGATTATTTATGTATTATGTGAAGTGGCGATTGTAAGCTAACTCTTTATCCCTTTCTTATTCAATACGTGAGATGTGTGAAGATTACCCCTCTTGCGACAAGCCTACCATGCGGCTATGCCTCTAAGTCGTGCCCTGACATGTGGGAGATATAGCCGCATTGTGGGTGTTACAGGACGACAGTGCTAGGCGGGAGCAGCGGCGAGAGTGTGGCGGCAACGACGGCAAGGTGATGGGATCGAGGCAGTTGCCTGATCCAAAGAGGGAGAGGGATCGAGTGGGAGGGGCGGCTCATAGTGGGCCATACGGGGAGGGCAGCGTGCTCAGGGTGGATGGTGAGGCGAGGGGAAGCCGTCGAGGGAGCGTCCAACACGGGGCGGGGCGTGGCGACGCCAGCAAAGACGGTGGGACGGCACCGCACGACGTCGAGGCGGCGGGGATTGGCGACGGGGTCGGGGTGTCGTGCCCCAATCCAGATCCAGTGGGGGGGAGGAGAGGAGTGGGGGACGTGTGGGAGGGTAGCGGTTTAGGGTTCGACCGGGAGGGAGGTTAGTAGGCGGCGGCTACGCCGGCCAGGTTAGTGGGCTGGTCGGCCGGGCCATTTGGCCCAGTTGACCAGGGGGTCCTTCTTCTTTCCTTTTCCTTTTGTTATTTTAGTTGCAAACTATTTTTAGTTTAGTAAAAATTGTCAATATCTTATAAAATAATGTTCCAGAATAACCCACTACCATAAAAAGTTTTACAAAAAATAGTTTAGCATTTTACAAAATACCAAAGGCATTTATATAATTGTTTTACCTACTGCTTTAATTACCTAAGTGCATTTAAACCTTTATAAAAATGTGGTTTCTTCAACATGATTACCTATCCATTATTTGGCACGACCCGATCATTTTAGTTTTAACATTTGAAACTTCCATCGTTTGACTTTAATTCAAATTTGAATTTGAATCGATTTTAAACTAATGTGAGTTTATTGATAGTGACTGAGGTGACGTGGCATCATTAGCAGAGGTTCACTGTAGCTTAATTATCTGGGCGTCACAATTAAAGTAAGCATCAAATCATCCTTTTTGTATGTATATCACTCCCCATATCGAGGAAAATAATATGAAGAGCAAGCTTTGATATGTAGTCCACTGTACACTAGTCCATACAAGCCCCTTTTTATCTTTTACAAAAACTACAAGCTAGATTTCATATAGGCAAACTACTAGTCTAATGTGCTCTCCATATAATTTACTTAGCCGGAACCAATGAATCACGAATCCACAGTTAGTATCATCTCTTCAGAGGTCTAGCATATTCAACTTCACATGGGCGTTGTCTACTGAATACTCTTAGTACCAGGTCGGTGCCCATCATTCTCCTTGCATTAGGATCTAACTTAACAACAAAACCTGACGCACAAGATAATTAGCTGAGAAATATCATATGCGGATAGGGATGAGAATGGAAGAGGGCAGTGGGCGGAGGTGAGAACAGGAAGCCAGAGGAAGAAGGAGAAAGGTAGAGCCCAGAGGAGGGCAGATCAAGGAGAAGGAACCAGGAGGGAGGAGAGAGGATGATGGACAGAGGAGGAAGGGAAAGAAAGGTGTTATAGGGTGGAATCCTAGTTCATGATCTTTTCACACTTGGAGGGGGAAAGGGGGAAGAATAAGAAGAACACCAGAGAAATCACTCAAGCATACCCAAATCACACATCCACTAGAATAGGACACATGAGATCCATAAGCATAATATGAACAATCAAGGGAAAATAGAACAGAGGTAAGGTTCTTCTCAAATCCAAAGGAGATGAGGTCTTGATGATCTAAGTAGACCCTTCTCCTTTAGGAGGTCTTATGATCCTATGATGGGGATCCTTCTCCCTTAGGAGGTCTTGATCCTCAAGATGGAGGTACAAGGAGAAAAGCTCTCTCAAATGATTCATATACTTTGCTAACCATAACAAATGGTCTAGGTACAAAATGAAGGAAATATGCCCTAGAGGCAATAATAAAGTTGTTATTTATATTTCCTTATATCATGATAAATGTTTATTATTCATGCTAGAATTGTATTAACCAGAAACTTAGTACATGTGTGAATACATAGACAAACAGAGTGTCCCTAATATGCCTCTACTAGACTAGCTCGTTGATCAATGATGGTTAAGTTTCCTACCCATAGACATGTGTTGTCATTTGATGAATGGGATCACATCATTAGAGAATGATGTGATGGACAAGACCCATCCATTAGCTTAGCACTTTGATCATTTAGTTTATTGCTATTGCTTTCTTCATAACTTATACATGTTCCTATGACTATGAGATTATGCAACTCACTGGTGTGCGTCGGTCCTAAACAAACGGTTTTAACCCCTTTCCGCGATGGCATTTAGAACCGTCGCCGAGTGAGTGTGGGCGATAGGGGGGTCCTTCCCACACAACCCAGAAACCGTCGGGGATATGCCCTCCTGGCACACAGGCTCGGCAAAATGAGAACGTGTGCGACCCGCGAGCGCTCAAATACGAAAATACATACAGTAGAGCTAAAAAAATACAATTATAAGATGAAATTGTTTCCGAACACAAGTACATCCCGCATAGTCACTCCCCGCTAAGCGTTTCCATTCGTATGTACATCCCACACAGTCTCTCCAAAGAAAACCTTTCCGTTCACAGGTATTGTAACACCCCGTATGTAACTTGCCATATCTGTATTCCAACTCTTGCCTTTTCCGGCACTAAGTTATGATATTTCCTCGTTGTCGGGTTTTTGTCTTCGTGTTGTTTTGCCTTTGTCATACATCTCATATCATGTCATCATGTGCATTGCATTTGCATACGTGTTCGTCTCATGCATCCGAGCATTTTCCCCGTTGTCCGTTTTGCATTTCGGCGCTCCTATGTCCCCCGGTGTACCTTTCTACCTCTTTTCGCGTGCGGGTGTTAAACATTTTCGGGTTGGACCGAGACTTGTCATGCAGCCTTGGTTTACTACCGGTAGACCGCCTGTCAAGTTTTGTGCCATTTTGACTTCGTTTGATACTCCAACAGTTAACCAAGGGACCAAAAAGGCCTCGTGTGTGTTGCAGCCCAACACCCCTCCAAAGTGGCCCAAAACCCACCTAAACCCCCTCCATCATCTAGATCGTTCGATCACGACCGCGTGGCCAAAAACCGTGCCCAATTTGGAGCCTCCCAGCTCCTCCTACCTATAAAAAGGTCCCTCCACTAAAATTTCCGGATCCAATCCTACCCTAACCCTAGCCCCCTTCGTCCTCAGCGCGCCGGACACGTCCGGGCGCGCCGGACACACCGCCGCCGCCAATCAGCCACTGCCACGTGGCGAGCGCCACCGCCCCACGCCACCGGCCTGGCGAGCCCGCGGGAGGCCCTCCCCGGCCCGAGCACACGCCGTCCGCGTCTTCTCCGCACGCCGCCCGAGCCGCCCCGCTCCGGCCGCCGCACCACCGCCGCCTCGACTCACGCCTCCGCGCCGGCAACCGCCGCTCCGGCCGCTCCACCGCGG
This sequence comes from Triticum urartu, assembly GCF_003073215.2. Taxonomy (NCBI): domain Eukaryota; kingdom Viridiplantae; phylum Streptophyta; class Magnoliopsida; order Poales; family Poaceae; genus Triticum; species Triticum urartu. The sequence continues at coordinate 236,898,971 of NC_053027.1, read as the reverse complement.
CCACCTCGCTGCTTGATGCCGGCGACCGCCCTGGCAAGCTCCTCCACCTCGCTGTCCGAGCTCCGGCGACCTCTCCGCCTCTCCCTCGTCTCCGGCGCTGCTCTGGCGCAAGTCTGCGATGACTCCGGCCGGAGAACCTCGATCTCCGCGCAGCTACAGGAACCCTAGATCTGAGATCTGGATCGGGTTGACTTTTGCCTCCGTTTCAATATTTTTGCATATATTCATCGCATCAGATCTCAGCATCCGTGTCTCCGTTTTGGGCGTGTAGAATATCAAATTGTTTGTCTCGACGAGTAATTCATTTCATCTCATTGCATCATGTTCATTTGAGCTCATCTTGATGCCCTAAATGTTGTTGGAAGAGTGCTAGTTTCTGTTAGTTTTAGATTCTTATCAGCAAATGCACTTTTGTCATTTTTGCCATGATTAATGTGTGCCTCCTATGATCTTGAGCTCTACATGAGTTTTGAAGTATGCCATGCCATCTTTACAGGGGTGTATGCCATGTATTTTTGTGATCTCTGTGGTGACTAGCACAAGCATGCAAAGTAGCCCTCGTAATGTTGCTGATTTCAGGGACTTAGAAATATTCTAAGTCTTTGCCCTGTCATTATTTTTATGCCATGTGTTCTTGTTGCTACAGATTGATCCATGCCCCTTTTGAGCATGATGAGTAAGGATGTTTTGTAGATACTGTGGTGCTCTATCCATCCATGTCTTTGTTTGCATTTATGGAGCACCCTAGCTTGACTCAATCGAGCTCTACTTTTGCTATAAAATGTTCCTGGCAGAATGTTTACATGTTAAGCATTTTTGTCGAGCTTGTTGTAGTTGATCCATGCATGCTATGATGTTGTTCTTGCCATGTTTAGCTTCTATGCCATGTCTACTTGCTGGGTGTATGCTTAGTTTGTCATGCAATGCTTTGTGGTGAGTGCATCGAGCTCGTAAACATGCCTACTTGATATCTATTTTGCCATGCTCCAGTTTTCTGCTAAGTCTAAATCTGTTAACGATAATTGCTATGTTCACATGGTTGCCATTGTATTTTCTGATCCCTTTTGGCTTATGGTCAGTAAGGGACTTTTGTTGTATGCTTTGAGTAGCTTTATGCCATACCTTGCTTTGCCATGATATGTTCCTGTAGCATGTTGTTACCTTGCTCTAAACATTGCTTCCTGATGTTAAATTCCTGACATGCTGTTAATTTCACTAAGTCTGAAATCTGATGTCTTTTGCACTTTTGCCATGCTTGTTTGAACCTGTTATTGAGTGAATTAGCCATAGCTCAGTGTTCATCTTTTGTCAAGCATCTTGAGTGGATTCCTTCCATGTATTTTTTTGTCATGTTAGAGTGCTGTAGCTTGTTGTTCTTGTTGCATTTAGATGGCCTCGTGCTGTTAATCGCAGATCGGTGCGATATTTGTTTTGCTTGCCATTTCCAAACCGTGCATCCTATTCTGGTGATCTTTATATCGATTTCGACCGAAATCAACTCCTCTTTCCAGTGGAACTCTTGGTTTTCCAAGTTGAGTCCAGGTTCAATATTTCCTTCCAAAACATGCATATGCATCGCATATCACATCCCGCATATCATGCCATGTTTTGCATCATGTTGTTTGTGCATTGCACGTGGTTGATTGTGTCTATTTTGCTTGTTGTTCTTGCTTTGGGTAGAGCCGGGAGACGAGTACGTGATCGAGGAGCCCGTTGAGTATGCTTACGAGGATCAAGCTAACGTCAACTCGGAGAACTTTGCAGGCAAGATGACCATACCCTCGAAATCACTTCTATCTTTGCTTGCTAGATGCTCGCTCTTTTGCTATGCCTATGCTACGATACCTACCACTTGCTTATCATGCCTCCCATATTGCCCTGTCAAACCTCTAACCCACCTTGTCCTAGCAAACTGTTGTTTGGCTATGTTACCGCTTTGCTTCGGCCCCTCTTATAGCGTTGCTAGTTGCAGGTGAAGATTGGAGTTTGTTCCTTGTTGGAACATGTTTATTGTTGGGATATCATTATCTTATCTTGATCTACTTTAATGCACCTATATACTTGGTAAAGGGTGGAAGGCTCGGCCTTATGCCTGGTGTTTTGTTCCACTCTTGCCGCCCTAGTTTCCGTCATACCGGTGTTATGTTCCTTGATTTTGCGTTCCTTACACGGTTGGGTTATAATGGGAACCCCTTGACATTTCGCCTTGAATAAAACTCCTCCAGCAATTCCCAACATTGGTTTTACCATTTTCCACCTAGCCTCTTTTTCCCTTGGGTTTCCGGAGCCCGTGGGTCATCTTTATTTAAACCCCCCGGGCCAGTGCTCCTCTGAGTGTTGGTCCAAACTAGAGCCCCATGCAGTGCCACCTCGAGGAAACTCGAGGGCTGGTTTTAGTTGTACGGATTGCTTATCCGGTGTGCCCTGAGAACGAGATATGTGCAGCTCCCATCAGGATTTGTCGGCACATTCGGGTGGCTTTGCTGGATTCGTTTTACCATTGTCGAGATGTGTTGTAACCAGGATTCCGAGTCTGATCGGATTGTCTTGGGAGAAGGAATATCCTTCGTTGACCGTGAGAGCTTGTGATGGGCTAAGTTGGGACACCCCTGCAGGGATTTGATCTTTCGAAAGCCGTGCCCGCGGTTATGGGCAGATGGGAATTTGTTAATGTCCGGTTGTAGAAAACCTAAAACTTAACTTAATTAAAATGAATCAACAGAGTGTGTGGCCTTGATGGTCTCTTTTCGGCGGAGTCCGGGAAGAGAACACGGTCCGTGTTATGCTCGAACGTAGGTTGTTCTAGGATCATTTCTTGATCATAGTTCATCGACCGCGCCTTTGCCTTCTCTTCTCGCTCTCTTTTGCATATGTTAGCCACCATATATGCTAGTCGCTTGCTGTAGCTCCACCTCATACCTTTTACCCTTCCTATAAGCTTAAATAGTCTTGATCGCGAGGGTGTGAGATTGCTGAGTCCCCGTGATTCACAGATTACTTCCAAAACCAGATGCAGGGACCGACGATACCTCTCCAGGAGATTCGACCGAGCTCAAGTGGGAGTTCAATGAGGACGCAGGACGATACTATGTTTCCTTTCCAGACGATCAGTAGTGGTGCCCAGTTGGGATAATAGGGGACTTTGTCACATTTGGGGTTGTTCTTTATTTTGGTTCCGTAGTCGGACCTTGAGTGTATCTGGATGAATGTAATGATATTTGTGCTATTGTGTGACGTGGCGAGTGTAAGCCAACTATGTATCTCTTTTCCTTATTCATTACATGGGTCGTTGTGAAGATTACCTCACTTGCGACATTGCTTACAATGCGGTTATGCCTCTAAGTCGTGCTTCGACACGTGGGAGATATAGCCGCATCGTGGGCGTTACAAGTTGGTAATCAGAGCCTTCCCCGACCTTAGGAGCCCCCTGCTTGATCGAATCGCTGGCGTTGTTGAGTCTAGAAAAAAATGTTGAGTCATTTAGGAATATATATATATATATATATATCGGAGAGTAGGATTCTTTTTACTCCTCAGTCCCTTCGTCGCTCTGGTGAGACATCCTGACGTAGAGTTTTGACTCTTCTCTTCTCAAATTTCACAAAAAAAAATTTAGGATCACGCGAGTATCTTGGAATCGTTCCGATGGTTTTGTGACGAGAACATTGTTCTTGGTGCCTCCTGACATTTAGGGGTTGTGGCAGTGTCCCGGGGAGTTGAGCTCCGAGGTGTTGTCATCACAATTTTATTGTTGCAATTCTAGAATACCTGAGTTTCGCCGACATCGAAAATCTCTTTTATGTAGTTGTTGGTGAGATAACCTCGACGCCACCCAGTACTGGGGCGGGAGTTCGGGAGTATCGCCATAACTCGTATAACGGATGCTTTTCGAAGGTTGAGGTAAATGATTTCCGAAGGTTTCTTGGTTATGTGTTGAAGGATGGATACAACTGGATGTAGGATTTGCTAGCTTTGGGTGAGATATTATGGTTCCCCTGTATCCCCAACACCTGAGTGCATAACCGGAAAGGTTCGGGAGTTTCATAGGTGGGAATTCATGTAGCTCTAGTATTTCTTTCGCGGATATTTGGTTTGTGATTGGGTAATCCTCACCAAGTATTTGTTCTTGTACGTACCTTGTTGTTTTATTCTTCTACCTCTATCTAAGTGGCTTCTCAATTTATGGAAGTGTGACCATTTCAATTGGAATGCATTCGTTTATTTTCTTCGGATGTTAAGACTATATGTTGCAATTTTGATCCATTTGATTCAGCTTGAATATATGTCTCTCAAGATGCTAACGGATGTCACCCTCTTCAGGATGGCTCCTCCAACGCGTCAGAATCCTGAACCACCGCCACCACCTCCACCTTTGGAGGCATGGCAAGCTGTGATGGCCGCTACCAATGCAAACACGCAGCTGATCATGCAAATTTTGCAAGAGCGCAACCAAGGGAACCAAGGCCATGGCAACAATCAGAATCAGTTTGCTACACTCAACCAGTTCCTCGCTAACCAGCCAAAGACCTTCAGTAACTGTGTTGAGGCAACATACGCTGATGATTGGCTCGTGGATATCTGCAAGCATTTTGAGTGCAGCAACGTCAGGCCTGAGGACTTTGTCAAGTTTGCCTCGCTCCAACTCAAAGACCAAGCTACAGAGTGGTATCAGCAGTACAAAGATTCCAGAGGAGGCCGTGTGATTACCTAGGATGAATTCTGTCAAGACTTCAAAGCTCACCACATTCCTTAGAGTGTTGTTGAGAGCAAGCGTGAGGAATTCCGCAACCTAAAGCAAGGCAGCTTGTCTGTTTACCAGTATAACATCATGTTCCAAAAGCTCGCTCGTTTTGCTAAGCAAGACGTCCCTGACGAGAAGAGCATGATTTATTAGTTCAGAGGTGGCCTCAGAGAAGATCTTCAACTTGCTCTTGTGCTTTTCGAGCCTCAGAAGTATGATGAGTTTTACAACATGGCACTGAAACAAGAGACTGCTCAACTCAAGTGTGATGCTTCCAAGAAACGAGTCAGGGATGCAACTCCTTCTTCCTCAACTCAAGTGTCTAAGCAGCAAAAGTATTGGTTGCCTCCTCCTCCTCCGTTCTGTCAGCCTTATCAGCAGAAGAGAAAAGGTGGCAATGGATCGTCCCACCCACCCAACCCAGGCTTTCAGAACAAGACTTCGTCTCCTGCTCCAATATCAAGTGCTCCGTATCACCGTCCGCTCTCGGAGGTCACGTGCAACAAGTGTCAGCAGAAGGGTCACTATGCCAACAAATGCTTCAATCAGAGGCGTCTTCCTCCTCCTATGAGATCTGCCAACACCGTAGTGGTCAAGCATAATCCCAAGTTTGCAAAGGTCAACATGGTGAATGCAGCTCAGGCAGAGGACTCGTCAGATGTCATCATGGGTAACCTTCCTGTTAACGATATTCCAGCAAAAGTTCTTTTTGACACTAGTGCATCACATTGTTTCATCTCGAGACCTTTTGCATCTAAGCATGATTTGGTTACTCAAGTTTTGCCGAGACCTTTGGCTATTGTCTCTCCGGCCCGGCAAATGACTTCTCGAGTTTTCGTTCCGGATGTTTCTATCACGTTGGGCGATTGTAAGTTGTTGTCTTCTCCTAATGTCCTTGGTGACTCGGATATTGATCTTATTCTCGGAATGGATTGGCTTTCTAAGCACAAGGCTCAGCTTGATTGTGCTGCCAAGCAGATTCAATTGACACATTCGTCTGAGGATGTAATCGTCTTTGCCGCTCGTGATGATACCATTCGACTGTTTTCTCTCAACGAGAAGGGTGAGCTGGATGCCATCTCTCAGATTCCAGTCGTTTTTGAATATCAAGACGTCTTTCCAGAAGAGCTTCCAGGAATGCCTCCGCACCGGCCAGTTGAATTCGTCATCGATCTTGAGCCTGGCACGGAACCTGTTTGCAAACGTCCTTACAAGCTTGGACCTGAAGAGTTGAAGGAGCTGAAGAAGCAACTCGATATTCAAGAGCGTATGGGTCTCATCCAGCCAAGTTCTTCTCCATGGGGTTGTGGTGTTCTTTTCGTCAAGAAGAAGGATGGAATGGACCGACTTTGTGTCGACTACCGTCCATTGAACAAGAAGACTATAAATAACATGTACCCACTTCCCAACATCAATGAACTTTTCAAACAACTCAAAGGTGCTCAAGTATTCTCCAACCTTGATCTCCGTATGGGCTATCATCAGATTCGCATTCGTGAAGAAGATATCCCCAAGACAGCTTTTAGAACAAGCTATGGTTCATATGAATACACTGTCATGTCTTTCGGCCTCATCAATGCTCCTCCAACATTCTCTCGCATGATGAACTTCATCTTCAACGCCTACACAAATGACTTCGTCTTGGTCTACCTCAATGACATTTTGGTCTTTTCCAAGAACAAGGAGGATCATGCCAAGCATTTGAGATTGGTGCTGGATAAACTCAGAGAACATCAGTTCTATGCGAAGTTTTCAAAGTGCGAGTTTTGGCTCGATGAGGTTCTCTATCTTGGGCATATCATCTCTGCCAAGGGCATAGCTGTTAATCCTCAGAAGGTGTCTACAATTGTGAATTGGGAACCACCTCAGAATGTGAAGCAACTCCGCAGTTTCCTTGGGCTCGCAAGCTATTGTCGAAGGTTCGTTGAGAACTTCTCTAAGATCGCGAAGCCTCTTTCCAACCTCCTCCAGAAGCATGTGAAGTACGTCTGGTCGCCTGAATGTGACATCGCTTTCAACACCCTGAAAGAGAAGTTAGTCACTGCTCCAGTTCTGACTCCTCCTGATGAATCCAAACCGTTCGAGGTCTTCTGTGATGCTTCCCTTCAAGGTCTTGGTGCAGTGTTGATGCAAGAGAAGAACGTTGTGGCCTATTCCTCTCGCCAGTTGAAGCCCAAAGAAAAGAACTACCCCACTCATGACCTCGAGTTGGCAGTAGTCGTCCATGCTCTTTTAACTTGGAGACATCTCTTATTGGGAAGAAAAGTGGACATCTTCACTGATCATAAGAGTCTCAAGTACATCTTCACTCAGCCAAACCTCAACCTCAGGCAGACTCGTTGGATCGAGATGATTCAAGAGTATAATCCGAGCATTGAATATACTCCAGGCAAGGCCAATGTAATTGCTGACGCATTGAGCAGAAAGGCTTACTGCAACAGTTTGATTATCAAGCCTTACCAACCAGAGCTTTGTGAAGCTTTCCGCAAACTTAATATTTAAGTTGTTCCTCAAGGATTTCTTGCCAACCTCCAAGTCTCTCCTACTTTGGAAGATCAGATTCGCGAGGCTCAACTTCTTGATGCTATGGTGAACAAGGTGAAGATTGGGATTGCCATGAGTCAACCCAAGTACAAGTGCTATCGTCTTGATGACAATGATACTCTATTCTTCGAGGTTCGCATTGTTGTGCCTAAAGGTGACCTTCATAAAGTCATTATGAACGAAGCTCACAATTCACTCCTCTCTATTCACCCTGGAAGTACAAAGATGTACCATGACCTCAAGCAGTCGTATTGGTGGACTCGAATGAAGTGCGAGATTGCTCAGTTCGTGAATGAATGTGATGTCTGCAGAAGAGTGAAAGCAGAACACCAACGACCAGCTGGTCTCCTCCAACCTCTTGCCATTCCAGAATGGAAGTTTGACCATATTGAGATGGACTTCGTGACTGGATTTCCAAAGTCCAAGCATGGCTATGATGCTATCTTCGTTGTCATTGACAAGCTCACCAAAGTGGCTCATTTTCTTCCTATCAAAGAATCTATACAGTAGCTCAGTTGGCAGAGCTATATACCTCCAGGATTGTCTCTCTACACGGCATTCCGCAGTTGATTTTTTCAGATCGTGGCAGCATCTTTACCTCCAAGTTTTGGGATTCTTTTCAGAAGGCCATGGGCACCAACATTCGCTTCAGCACAACTTTTCATCCTCAAACTAGTGGCCAAGTCGAGCAAGTCAATAAGATTCTTGAAGATATGCTCAGAGCATGTGTCATCTCTTTCGGTATGAAGTGGGAAGATTGCCTTCCATATGCCGAGTTCTCCTACAACAACAGCTTTCAAGCGAGTTCGGGCAAAGCCCCATTCGAGATTCTCTATGGCAGGAAGTGTCGTACTCCTCTTAACTGGTCAGAGACTCGTGAACGCCAACTCCTTGGCAATGACTTGATCACAGAGGCAGAAGAAATGCGCAAAGTCATTCGTGATAATCTCAAAGCCGCGCAATCGCGCCTGAAGAGTTACTATGATAGCAAGCATCGTGACTTGGCTTTCGAGATCGGAGACCATGTCTACCTCCGTGTCTCTCCAATGAAAGGTATTCGTCGCTTTGGTATCAAAGGGAAGCTTGCCCCTAGATACGTGCGTCCTTTCAAGATCATTGGCAAAAGAGGCGATCTCGCCTATCAACTTGAGCTTCCCTCCAACTTTGCAAACGTGCACGACGTGTTTCACGTATCTCAACTCCGCAAGTGTTTCAAGACTCGTGACTGCACCATCAACTTTGAAGAGATTGATCTCCAAGAAGACCTGTCTTATCATGAGCACCCAATTGCTATTCTTGAAGAAACTGAGTGCAAGACTCACAACAAGTCTATCAAATTCCTGAAAGTCAAGTGGTCACATCATTCCGATCATGAAGCCACCTGGGAATGCGAGGACCACCTCCGTTCTTAGTACCCGGAGTTTTTCCAGTCCTAGATCTCGGGACGAGATCCTTTCATAGTGGTGGAGTGTTGTAACACCCCGTATGTAACTTGCCATATCTGTATTCCAACTCTTGCCTTTTCCGGCAATAAGTTATGATATTTCCTCGTTGTCGGGTTTTTGTCTTCGTGTTGTTTTGCCTTTGTCATGCATCTCATATCATGTCATCATGTGCATTGCATTTGCATACGTGTTTGTCTCATGCATCCGAGCATTTTCCCCTTTGTCCGTTTTGCATTCCAGCGCTCCTATGTCCTCCGATGTACCTTTCTACCTCTTTTCGTGTGCGGGTGTTAAACGTTTTCGGGTTGGACCGAGACTTGTCAAGCGGCCTTGGTTTACTACCGGTAGACCGTCTGTCAAGTTTTGTGCCATTTGGACTTCGTTTGATACTCCAACGGTTAACCGAGGGACCAAAAAGGCCTCGTGTGTGTTGCAGCCCAACACCCCTCTAAAGTGGCCCAAAACCCACCAAAACCCCCTCCATCATCTAGATCGTTCGATCACGATCGTGTGGCCAAAAACCGTGCTCAATTTGGAGCCTCCTAGCTCCTCCTACCTATTAAAAGGTCCCTCCACCAAAATTTCCGGATCCAATCCTACCCTAACCCTAGCCCCCTTCGTCCTCAGCGCTCTGGACATGCCCGGGCGCGCCGGACCCACCGCCGCCGCCCCGCGCCACCGGCCCGGCGAGCCCGCGGGAGGCCCTCGCCGGCCCGAAGCGCGCGCCGCTCGCGTCTTCTTCGCGCGCCGGCCGAGCCGCCCCGCTCCGGCCGCCGCACCACCGCCGCCTCGACTCGCGCCTCCGCACCGGTGACCGCCACTCCGGCCGCTCCACCGCGGCCACCTCGCCGCCCGACGCCGGCGACCGCCCCGGCAAGCTCCTCCACCTCGCCGCCCGAGCTCCGGCGACCTCTCTGCCTCTCCCTCGTCTCCGGCGCTGCTCTGGCGTAAGTCCGGCGACGACTCCGGCCGGCAAACCTCGATCGCCGCGCAGCTACAGGAACCCTAGATCTGAGATCTGGATCGGGTTGATTTTTGCCTCCGTTTCAATATTTTTGCATATATTCATCGCATCACATCTTTGCATCTGTGGCTCTGTTTTGGGCGTGTAGCATATCAAATTGTTCGTCTCGACGAGTACTTCATTTCATCTCATTGCATCATGTTCATTTGAGCTTATTTTGATGCCCTAAATGCTGTTGGAAGAGTGCTAGTTTCTATTAGTTTCAGATTCTTATCAGCAAATGCACTTTTGTCATTTTTGCCATGATTAATGTGTGCCTCCTATTATATTGAGCTCTACATGAGTTTTGAAGTATGCCATGCCATCTTTACAAGGGTGTATGCCATGTATTTTTGTGATCTCTGTGGTGACTAGCACAAGCATGCAAAGTAACCCACGTAATGTTGCTGATTTCAGGGACTTAGAAATATTCTAAGTCTTTGCCCTGTCATTATTTTTATGCCATGTGTTCTTGTTGCTACAGATTGATCCATGCCCCTTTTGAGCATGATGAGTAAGGATGTTTTGTAGATATTGTGGTGCTCTATCCATCCATGTCTTTGTTTGCATTTATGGAGCACCCTAGCTTGACTCAATCGAGCTCTACTTTTGCTATAAGATGTTCCTGGCAGAATGTTTACATGTTAAGCATTTTTGCCGAGCTTGTTGTAGTTGATCCATGTATGCTATGATGTTGTTCTTGCCATGTTTAGCTTCTATGCCATATCTACTTGCTGGGTGTATGCTTAGTTTATCATGCAATGCTTTGTGGTGAGTGCATCGAGCTCGTAAACATGCCTACTTGATATCTGTTTTGCCATGCTCCAGTTTTCTGCTAAGTCTGAATCTGTTAACGATAATTGCTATGTTCACATGGTTGCCATTGTATTTTCTGATCCCTTTTGGCTTATGGTCAGTAAGGGACTTTTGTTGTATGCTTTGAGTAGCTTTATGCCATACCTTGCTTTGCCATGATATGTTCCTGTAGCATGTTGTTACCTTGCTCTAAACATTGCTTCCTGATGTTAAATTCCTGACATGCTGTTAATTTCACTAAGTCTGAAACCTGATGTCTTTTGCACTTTTGCCATGCTTGTTTGAACCTGTTATTGAGTGAATTAGCCATAGCTCAGTGTTCATCTTTTGTCAAGCATCTTGAGTGGATCCCTGCCATGTATTTTTTGTCATGTTAGAGTGTTGTAGCTTGTTGTTCTTGTTGCATTTGGATGGCCTCGTGCTGTTAATCGCAGATCGGTGCGATATTTGTTTTGCTTGCCATTTCCAAACCGTGCATCCGATTCCGGTGATCTTTATATCGATTTCGACCGAAATCAACTCCTCTTTCCAGTGGCACTCTTGGTTTTCCAAGTTGAGTCCAGGTTCAATCTTTCCTTTCCAAAACATGCATATGCATCGCATATCACATCCCGCATATCATGCCATGTTTTGCATCATGTTATTTGTGCATTGCACGTGGTTGATTGTGTCTCTTTTGCTTGTTGTTCTTGCTTTGGGTAGAGCCGGGAGACGAGTACGTGATCGAGGAGCCCGTTGAGTACGCTTACGAGGATCAAGCTAACGTCAACTCGGAGAACTTTGCAAGTAAGATGACCATACCCTCGAAATCACTTCTATCTTTGCTTGCTAGATGCTCGCTCTTTTGCTATGCCTATGCTACGATACCTACCACTTGCTTATCATGCCTCCCATATTGCCTTGTAAAACCTCTAACCCACCTTGTCCTAGCAAACCGTTGTTTGGCTATGTTACCGCTTTGCTTCAGCCCCTCTTATAGCGTTGCTAGTTGCAGGTGAAGATTGGAGTTTGTTCCTTGTTGGAACATGTTTATTGTTGGGATATCATTATCTTATCTTGATCTACTTTAATGCACCTATATAGTTGGTAAAGGGTGGAAGGCTCGGCCTTATGCCTGGTGTTTTGTTCCACTCTTGCCGCCCTAGTTTTTGTCATACGAGTGTTATGTTCCTTGATTTTGCGTTCCTTACACGGTTGGGTTATAATGCGAACCCCTTGACAGTTCGCCTTGAATAAAACTCCTCCAGCAATGCCCAACATTGGTTTAACCATTTTCCACCTAGACTCTTTTTCCCTTGGGTTTCCGGAGCCCGAGGGTCATCTTTATTTAAACCCCCCCGTCGGTGTCAAAACCGGCGGATCTCGGGTAGGGGGTCCGGAACTGTGCGTCTAGGCGGATGGTAACAGGAGACAAGGGACACGATGTTTTTACCCAGGTTCGGGCCCTCTCGATGGAGGTAAAACCCTACTCCTGCTTGATTGATATTGATGATATGGTTAGTACAAGAGTAGATCTACCACGAGATCAAGGAGGCTAAACCCTAGAAGCTAGCCTATGGTATGATTGTTGTTCGTCCTACGGATTAAAACCCTCCAGTTTATATAGACACCGGAGAGGGCCAGGGTTACACAGAGTCGGTTACAATGGTAGGAGATCTACATATCCGTATCGCCAAGCTTGCCTTCCACGCCAAGGAAAGTCCCTTCCCGACACGGGACGAAGTCTTCAATCTTGTATCTTCATAGTCCAGGAGTCCGGCCGAAGGTATAGTCCGGCTATCCGGACACCCCCTAATCCAGGACTCCCTCAGTAGCCCCTGAACCAGGCTTCAATGACGATGAGTCCGGCGTGCAGATTGTCTTCGGCATTGCAAGGCGGGTTCCTCCTCCAAGTACTTCATAGAAGATTTTGAACACAAAGATAGTGTCCGGCTCTGCAAAATAAGTTTCCACATATTGCCATAGAGAGAATAATATTTACACAAATCTAATCTGCTGACGTATTCCGTAGCGTGACATCACACCACGGCCAAGTCTTTATTCGAATCGTTTTACTGTCCCACCTCAGCGCGTTTAGCGAGGTGGTTTCCTTGGCACGTCTTTTCAAAGCAGAGATCATGTCCCCTTATTCCGGGATTCTCATCAATACGAGCCTGGGTAACCCAATCGCGCCATTGATTACGGCGCTTGGGAGATAAGCGAGTTTTACCAGGCTGGTGGGGATGCATAGTCGCGTCCGCCCATATAAGGGGATATGGATCCACCTTTTCATCCACGCCTTCTTCCTCCTTTGCATATCCATTTCCGCGCACTCGAGCTCCAGCGCACAAGTCCGCACACCCCACCTCAACCTTCTCCAGCCATGTCCGGAGCGGGAGGCTAGTGGATGGTCTCCTCCGTCACGGAGGGACACATCAAAAAACTGAGGAAGGCCGGATGCTTATCTAACGACATTGCGCACCGGCTTCCCGAAGAGGGGCAGCTCATCCCCACCCCTAGGCCCCATGAGAGGGTGGTGTTCCTCCCCCATTTCCTCCGCGGACTGGCTTCCCTCTCCACCCATTTGTCCGAGGGATCATGTTCTACTATGGCCTGGATTTCCACGATCTGGCCCCGAACTTTGTCCTCAACATCTCGGCGTTTATCATCGTGTGCGAGGCATTCCTCTGCATCCGCCCCTATTTCGGCCTATGGCTCAAGACTTTCAATGTCAAGCCGAAGGTGGTGCGCGGCACCCAGGCGGCGTGCGGAGGCGCCATGGTGGGCAAGATGCCCAACGTTCTATGGCTCGAGGGCTCCTTCGTGGAGACCCTAAAGGGGTGGCAATCGGGGTGGTTTTCCATCACTGAGCCGCGCGACCCTGAATGGGTCGCAGCCCCCGAGTTCTGATCCGGACCCCCTACGCGGCTCACCTCCTGGAAAGAGACGGTCCTGTCGTGGGGTAAAAAAGGAGAGTTGACCGGACTCCAAACATGCATCCAAACCCTGGTGGACATGAAGCTCAAACTTGTCAACGTAGTCCAGGTTATGCTCATCTGCTGGTCCTCCCGTGTCAACAACGAGCTTTCAACCTGTGGGAGTTCGACCCGGCGCAGCACCAAACTCTGAGCAGGCTCTTCGGCACGATGTATGAAGATGCCTGGAAGGTGCTTTTCAAGGGCGCTGAGGCCCCCGCATCCGCTACCGAGGATCGCGGATTCAGCACGCAGCGTCACGCTAGTGCGGTAAGCTGTTTTTACCTTTTATAGGGTATTAGTTTTTCATAGTTTGACTCCATGCGGGATCTAAGCTCCCTTACCTTTGACAGGATTGGCAGGAGACGTCCGGACAGATCAACTATCCGGCTCCTTTGCCCGAAGGCCCAGCGGACGCTCGCTTGGCGAAGCTGCTGGTTCCGGCACCCTATGTGGTGCTAGAGAAGAAGGCCAAGAAGAAGGCCGCGGGGACTCGAAAGAGTGCCCGGTGCCTGGAGGCGTCGGATTCATCATCCGACGACTCCAAGATGCACTCCTCCCGTGAATACGAGGAGGAGGAAGAAGAGACCTTTCCCCCTCCAGCGGGGGGAGTGAAGAAAAGGAAGGCCGCCCCAACTGGGGAGGCCGAAGGGTCCAAGAAGGGGAAAACCCTTCCTCCGGACTACTCCACCAACGCCGACGACGGCGAAGAGGAGTGGCCGCTCAGGGCCAAACCCCTGGCGAAATCGTAAGTATCCGGATACCAGAGTGATTCATAGTATTCCTCCATTGCACAGCTTTTCCTTATGTCGAACATGTTTATGCAGTCCACCCAAAGACCGGCTCGTCGTGTCGTCGAGCGGTTCCCTGGATTCGTCGGATGTGAACTTGCTTCCGACGGCTACCTCCCCCCACCCTACGGACAACGCCGAGGTGGCGTCCCAAGAGGTTCCAAGCTAGGAGGAGGTGGTCCTGGAGGCGCCGCAAGGCGACCTCCCGGACTCCAGGCGTAAAGGGGATAGAACCCCTAAGGGCTCCAAGTCCGGCCTTGAGCCGGACACCGCGCCGGAACCTTCAACGATTTCGGACTCTGGTAGGCAGCCTCCTTCCAAGAGGAGCAAGCCTACCGAGCCGGCGACCTCCGTCCAACCGGAGGCACCAGACAATTTGCTGGAGGTGCTTAACGGCGCCTCCATCGACAAGGAGCACCGCACTATTATGAGTGCGGTGATCCAGAAGGTTCAGTCCGCCAAGAGCTTTGAGGTAAGTAAAGAATATGTGAAAATATTACCGCATAGACAGTAGCCCCTGATGCTCTATTGGGCGTTCAAAAAGAAAAGCCGAATAGAGGATCTAATAACATTCGCAGGAGTCTAACATAATCAAGTCAATATGCGTATGCATGCTTCGCTGCTGGCCTCCGCCGCACTGACTGCGGAGGTGGATACGCTGAAGCAAACCTCGCACGGTCCGAGAACGAGCTCGGCCATGCCAAGAGGCAACTCGAGGAGAAGGAAGGTAAGTAATACCTTGCGCAAGTATATAGGGAAGATGTGGTTGCAAAAAATGACAGGATCAACATGCTATTATAGGGGCCACGACCGAGGTGGCAACCCTTAAGAAAGAGCTCTCCAAGGCCGAAAATAGAGCGGTCGCAAAGCACACACAGAGAGGGAAGCAGGAGGCACGGGTGGAGGAGGTGCAGAAAGAGCTCCAGGCTCTCGTGAAAAAACATGAGAGTTTGGAGCTTGACTCAAAGACTCAAGCGTCCGAGCTTGCGGCAGCCCTCGAAAGCGCGAAGTCTGCCAAGGCCGAAGCCCAGAAAGCCCTCCAAGAAATTGAAGCGATGAAGAAGATAGCGGCGGGTAAGGCATTCATTATGAAAAGCAAGCACGTGAAAGTGAATTACTTGTTACTTACCCGAGTCCGGAGCTCTCCAGGAGCATTCGCAGATTTGCCCCGCAGTGCGTCTGATGCCGCCGCCTACTACCGATCCGAGGAGGGGAGCTCGATGGAGAAGGTGTTCTGGTCTCAGTATGCTGAGGCCGGACACCTGGTGCCTTTGAGCGACCAGATGAAGCAAATGGTCGAGCTCCACAAGGTGGCCGAACAGGCCATAAAGGTCCTCATAGTTCGGCTTTGTCCTGGAGAGGCTCTGCCTGGGAGCTACTTCAGGCTGGTGAGGCGGCTGGTGGATGCCTGTCCACGGCTTGAAGTAATCAAGCACTCCGTCTGCATCGAAGGTGCCCGTAGGGTGCTTGCTCGTGGTAAAGTGCACTGGGGCAAGATGGATGCGGAGAAGCTGGTGAAGGACGGGCCGCCGCCGGGCAAGGAGCATCGCGTCCCAGAAGCGTATTATGAGGGCGTCCTGAAGGGTGCCCGCCTTATAGCGGATGAATGCTCCAAAGATGTAATTTTTGAGTAAACTCGCATTTGTGATCCTGTATGCTGAAAACTTGTTCATATGCGCTAAGCAACACTTTTGAATTTAAAATATTACCTTCTGTGCAGCTGTTTATAAAATTTGAGAGATGGCGAGTCGTCGGCTACTGCCCCCATGCCACGAGTGCTGGGGTGTTCGGGATAAACATGAGCGCTCTTTTTCCCATTCTTGGGTCCTTCGAGGGAGGCGCTCAACACAACGAACAAGGCAATCGGACTATAATGCTTGAACACTCTCACTTAGCCATAGAATTCTATAATTTTAAATTTTGCGAAGCCCCTAGTGTTCGGAAGACAGAGTTCGGGGCGCTATCCATGCCTAGGCCAGACAAAGCCGACTCCTCGCTCTAAGCGGCATAAGTCTTTAGGGACTCAAAAACCTCTCGAACAGCGACCAGCTCTCGCCTCATCATGACGGTCAGTTTTAGCTTTCTCTACTGAGGTGCTTAGCCTAGCTCAACTGGGGCATAATCGCAGTAGTTCTCCTAGTGCTACCTTAGCCGATATAACGGAACGTAAGGTACCAAAACATAGGAGCCGGGCAAACCCAACTATTGACCCAAGACATGATTCGGAGCCGATGCATATAATGCTATAAGTTCGGGGTGCCACACTTGTGAAAGTGTTCGGACTTCTCACACCGTATTGTGGGGTACTTAAGCCCCTGGTGTATTGGCCGTACCAAAGGGTACGGGTGCAACATGTCATTAATGAACATATATTCGTAAAAAAGAGTAATGCAATAATAGACGGAACCTATGCATTGTTTATTTAAAAAAGCTGTGATCAAAGCAGAACGATACAATATAATGCGATAAGTGGAAGGTTGGACTAGTTAACATGTCTGTTCCAGGGGCAGAGCTGCGGAATGGTATGTGAAACAGGTATACTGCTCGTTACAGAGACCACCTTAGAGTTCCATAGTGCGGCGTAGCTTTCTGCTTCCCTGGTTGTATCGTTTGCGCGGCAATTGTACTGCCAGACAAGCCTTCCGAAGAATGGAGTCCTGAAAATAACAGAAAATTAAGAAATCGGCAGCCCCTAGTGCGGTTTAAGCTGCGTTTCGGGCGTGCCGTGATGGTGCCCCTCCCCCTGTGCCCATGGTATTTCCAGAGCGTAGTTATGTATGCGCAACACTGGTTTCGCAAGTTCGCGAGGGTTGGGGTTGGGGCCGCATTGCTACACTTGCTCGGAACGTGCCAGGAGGTCTTGTTGTGGGTTGCTCCGGTCGCGCTTGGCAGTGTCCGGACGTTTAATGGCTGGACTGGAGAATTGCCTTGAGAGGCTACTTTGTACTTCTGCTGCGAGAGCCGCCGTATGCTCCTCCGTTCAGAGAGAGCATTCGGTGTTTCCATTGACCATAATGACTCATCGAGGGCCTGGCATCTTGAGCTTAAGGTATGCATAGTGCGGAACCGCATTGAACTTGGCAAATGCGGTTCGCCCGAGCAGTGCATGATAGCCACTACGGAACGGGACTATGTCGAAGATTAACTCCTCGCTTCGGAAATTATCCGGAGATCCGAAGACCACTTCAAGTGTAACTGAGCCTGTACAGTTGGCCTCTACACCTGGTATGACGCCTTTAAAGGTCATTTTAGTGGGTTTAATCCTCGAGGGATCGATGCTCATTTTCCGCACTGTATCCTGGTAAAGCAGGTTTAGGCTGCTGCCGCCGTCCATAAGGACTCTAGTGAGGTGAAATCCGTCAATAATTGGGTCTAGAACCAATGCGGCGAATCCACCATGACGGATGCTAGTGGGGTGGTCCCTTCGATCAAAAATGATCGGGCAGGAAGACCATGGGTTGAACTTTGGGGCGACTGGCTCCATCGCGTATACGTCCCTTAGCGCATGCTTCCACTCCCTCTTGGGGATGTGGGTTGCGTATATCATGTTCACCGTCCGCACTTGTGGGGGAAAACCTTTCTGTCCACTGTTTTTCGGCGGCCGGGGCTCCTCCTCGTCATCGCTATGCAGCCCCTTGTCTCTGCTTTCGGCATTTAACTTGCCTGCCTGCTTGAACACCCAACAATCCCTGTTGGTGTGATTGGCTGGTTTTTCGGGGGTGCCATGTATCTGGCATGAGCTGTCGAGTATTCGGTCCAAACTGGACGGGCCCGGAGTATTTCTTTTGAATGGCTTTTTCCGCTGACCGGGTTTAGAGCCTCTGAATCCGGCATTAACTGTCGTATCCTCAGCATTGTCACCGTTAATGCGGCGCTTTTGCTTGTTGCGACGCGACCTGCCACTGCTGTCCTTGGTATCCGAATTACCAGGGCTCTTGGTCATGTTATTGCTGCAAGCTAGCCAGCTGTCTTCTCCCGTGCAAAAGCAGGTCATAAGTGTCGTGAGGGCTGCCATAGATTTTGGCTTTTCCTGTCCTAGGTGCCGTGCAAGCCACTCGTCGCGGATGTTATGCTTGAAGGCTGCTAGGGCCTCTGCATCCGGACAGTCGACGATTTGATTTTTCTTGGTTAGGAACCGTGTCCAGAATTGTCTGGCCGATTCCTTTGGCTGCTGAATTATGTGGCTTAGGTCATCGGCGTCTAGTGGTCGCACATAAGTGCCCTAGAAATTGTCGAGGAATGCGGCTTCCAGGTCCTCCCAACAACCAATTGATTCTGCTGGCAAGCTGTTAAGCCCATGCCGAGCAGGTCCTTTAAGCTTGAGTGGGAGGTATTTGATGGCGTGTAGGTCATCACCGCGGGCCATGTGGATATGAAGGAGATAGTCCTCGATCCATACCGCAGGATCTGTTGTGTCGTCGTATGATTTGATGTTCACGGGTTTGAAACCCTCGGGGATTTTATGATCCATTACTTCATCTGTGAAACATAGTGGGTGTGCGGCGCCTCTGTATTGGGCTATATCACGACGCAGCTCAAACGAGCTTTGTCTACTGTGTTCGGCCCGGCCGGATTTACTGTATCCGGCGTGACGAGTACCGTCTCATGCCGTGGGGCGCCCACACGATCCGTAGATCGATCTTGTTTTCCTTGCCTTGTCTTCCAATATATCTCGCAGGTCTGGCGCGTTTTCCCGTTCCTTGGTATTTTTTAAGCGGCGCCAGGTGCGGCTTGAGTGGAGGGCCAAGAGGCCTCTCTGTCGCGGCCACGGGGTGGCCGGTTGGCCGCATCATGCGCTGGTGATGTAGGTTTATGTGCTTCCTCCTCTAATCGGGGTAGCAACCTGTGCTTTGGGTAGCTCTTGGAGGGGCGTTCGAGTTCATACTCTTCGGCCGCAAGGACTTCAGTCCATCTGTCGGCTAGCAAATCTTGATCAGCTCTAAGATGTTGCTGTTTTTTCTTGAGGCTGCTCGCCATGGCCATAAGCCTGCGTTTGAAACGCTCTTGTTCGACGGGATCCTCCGGCACGACAAATTCATCGTCGTCGAGGCTTGCCTCATCTTCGGAGGGAGGCATATAATTATCGTCCTCGACCTCTCTATCTGCTGCTCTCTCTTGAGGGCTGGCTTCTCCATCCTCCTGTGCTGAATCTTGCTGGAGGTGGTTGTCTTCGGCACTGTCCGGGGTGTTATTATCTCCCGTGCCGGAATCACCGTTTTTGCTTTGGCGGGATTTAGAGCGGCGCCGCTGACGCCGGCGCTTAGGCTGCTTCTTGGAGGGGTCATCCTCCGCTGTTCCATCGCCATTGCCTTCTTTTGGGGTGTCCACCATGTATATATCATACGACGAGGTGGCTTTCCAGTGCCCTATAGGCGCTGGTTCTTGATCGTCTCCTGCATCGGCGTCCATACCGTCGATGTCTTCGGAGTCGAAGTCGAGCATGTCGGTTAAATCATCGACAGTGGCTATGAAGTGGGTGGTGGGTGGGCTTTGAATTTCTTCATCATCCGCATCCCAACCTTGCTAACCATAGTCCGGCCAGGGCTATCCTGATAAAGAGAGAGACTTTACTGAATTCAGAATATCGCCGAAGGGCGAGTGCTAAAAGATGTTCGCGGCGGTGAAATCCATGATCGGCGCCCAATCGGGTTCGATCGGTAGGGGCGCGGAGGGCTCGGAGTCTGGAGAGGAGTCCGGCTCCTTGGAGTCACGGGCTTCGCAGAGAATAGGGCTGGTGTTCGGCTCGATCGCCGTAGAGATTGCAGCCCCCGAGGCGGTGTCCAACCACCCATCCTCGATTGGCACAGTTGGCTCCGAATTAAGGGTCGGAGCTGATGCGGGTGCGGCCTCCAGGGCACTGTTCGGCGGCAGAGCTAGATCATGCCCATCGTGACAGTGTGGCGCGCTCAGCTGCGGCTCGAATCCGTCGAAGATCAAGTCTCCGCGGAGGTCGGCCGTGTAGCTCAAACTTCCAAATCTGACCTGATGGCCAGGGGCGTAGCTTTCGATCTGCTCCAGATGGCCAAGCGAATTGGCCCACAGTGCAAAGCCGCCAAATAGGAAGATCTGTCCAGGGAGAAAAGTCTCACCCTGGATCGCATCGTCGTTGATGATGAGAGGAGCCATCGGGCCTAAAAGTGACGACACAGAGGAACTCTCAATGAAAGCACCAATGTCGGTGTCAAAACCGGCGGATCTCGGGTAGGGGGTCCCGAACTGTGCGTCTAGGCGGATGGTAACACGAGACAAGGGACACGATGTTTTTACCCAGGTTCGGGCCCTCTCGATGGAGGTAAAACCCTACTCCTGCTTGATTGATATTGATGATATGGGTAGTACAAGAGTAGATCTACCACGAGAACAAGGAGGCTAAACCCTAGAAGCTAGCCTATGGTATGATTGTTGTCCGTCCTACGGACTAAAACCCTCTGGTTTATATAGACACAGGAGAGGGCCAGGGTTACACAGAGTTGGTCACAATGGTAGGAGATCTACATATCCGCATCGCCAAGCTTGCCTTCCACGCCAAGGAAAGTCCCTTCCGGACACGGGACGAAGTCTTCAATCTTGTATCTTCATAGTCCAGGAGTCCGGCCGAAGGTATAGTCCGGCTATCCGAACACCCCCTAATCTAGGACTCCCTCACCCCCCCGGGCCAGTGCTCCTCTGAGTGTTGGTCCAAACTAGAGCCCCTTGCAGCGCCACCTCGAGGAAACTCGAGGGCTGGTTTTAGTTGTACGGATTGCTTATCCGGTGTGCCCTGAGAACGAGATATGTGTAGCTCCCATCGGGATTTGTCGGCTTTGCTGGATTTGTTTTACCATTGTCGAGATGTCTTGTAACCGGGATTCCGAGTCTGATCGGATTGTCTTGGGAGAAGGAATATCCTTCGTTGACTATGAGAGCTTGTGATGGGCTAAGTTGGGACACCCCTGCAGGGATTTGATCTTTCGAAAGCCGTGTCCGCGGTCATGGGAAGATGGGAATTTGTTAATGTCCGGTTGTAGAAAACCTAAAACTTAACTTAATTAAAATGAATCAATAGAGTGTGTGGCCGTGATGGTCTCTTTTCGGTGGAGTCCGGAAAGAGAACACGGTCTCATGTTATGCTTGAACGTAGGTTGTTCTAGGATCATTTCTTGATCAGAGTTCATCGAATGTGCCTTTGCCTTCTCTTCTCGCTCTCTTTTGCGTATGTTAGCCACCATATATGCTAGTCGCTTGCTGCAGCTCCACCTCATACCTTTTACCCTTCCTATAAGCTTAAATAGTCTTGATCGCAAGGGTGTGAGATTGCTGCGTCCCCGTGACTCACAAATTACTTCCAAAACCAGATGCAGGGACCGATGATACCTCTCCAGGAGATTCAACCGAGCTCAAGTGGGAGTTCGATGAGGACTCAGGACGATACTGTGTTTCCTTTCCAGACGACCAGTAGTGGTGCCCAGTTGGGGGCGATCGGGGACTTTGTCGCATTCGGGGTTGTTCTTTATTTTGGTTCCGTAGTCGGACCTTGAGTGTATCTGGATGAATGTAATGATATTTATGCTATTGTGTGACGTGGCGAGTGTAAGCCAACTATGTATCTCTTTTCCTTATTCATTACATGGGTTGTTGTGAAGATTACCTCACTTGCGACATTGCTTACAATGCGGTTATGCCTCTAAGTCGTGCTTCGACACGTGGGAGATATAGCCGCATCGTGGGCATTACAGGTACACCACACACAATTTTTCCCGTTAAATCGTTTGAGTTATTGAATATATCACACACGGTCCGTAGAAGAAACTGTGTGGCAAAGGCTATCCATCACACACAGTTTTTATGTGGTAAACGTTTGCGCAAGGTGGCCTAACACAAATAGTTTTCAAGAGAAAGTCGTGTGTGATTGTTCATTGATCCAACACGGTTCATTTCGAGAAACTGTGTGCGTTGTGTGAGGTCATCGCCCACGGTATTTTTTCAACAACCGTTTGGAATGGGAAAACCCAATTAGCAGGCTAATTCGCCATTAGCAGGCTAATTATCCGATTATTCATAATCCATTTATTAATCTAATTGACATTTCATATTAAGCACACAATATATTTCATTTCCATATTAAGGAAGCAGAATTTCATAATTTAAATACATCAGAGTACATCATGATATAGCTTCAGCACTCAGCTACCCCATTACACAACTGCACCAGCAGCAAGTTCCACATGCAACATGTACAACCTTTCCAAATTAGCATCATAGAAGGTATATTGACAGATGCATCTCATCTGGAAAACTGCTGAAGCGGAAGGCGAATATTGAGCCTTCATTCATGTTGAAGGTCTTTGCAACTTTAGGCCAGTGCCTGTGGATGATTGACCGTCCGTGCTTCGTCCTCTTCAGGAACACTTCAATATTGAACCGTGGGTGTTGTATGAATACCTTCCTCGCCTCCTGACCATAGAGGTGGTTTGAGAGGTAATCATCAGTGAACTGCTTTGGAAAGGCCTGAAAACAAGGATGTGCATAAATATCTTCTCTATATTGGAAATGGGGCAAAGGAATAAAAAAGCAAGGTATAATAGTTAGTACCATCTTGTAGTGAACTGATGTCTTCTTCATTGTGCAGACAAAGATCTTGTTGTTTTTTGTCGCTAATTTCTTTATCCTAACAATCTTTCTGAGTTTCTTGATTTGATTGATATTCATGGACAACTCATTTCCCCATATGCAAAAAGGGTCAAACAATGGGTCAAAACCTCTCACAGTAGGACCTACATGTGCAAGACCAAATTGTTAAAAACCAAAATATTAGAATGGTTCCTGCAATTGCACAATAATTTGCTATTAGAGAGCGGACCATGCACGTGCTAACCTCGATTGTAAACCTCACTGCTTCCCATTGTTTCCCTGCAACACATATAAGGTAGTTAGTCATCAGGTTAAGTAAGGGTTCGCATGCTATCAGTAAAACATGTTGATGAAAAATAAGCAGATTGCAGATTCATCAGATTAATTCAATCCACACGGAAAACCCATTTACCCAAACCAAGCATGATTAAGAACTAGGAAATATAGCACTTGCATATGTTTCTCATGTATTAAGTGCAGCCAAATTTGATTTATTCCTCACATGCACAACAATACAAAATTCTACCCACGACAATTGGAGATAATTGCAGAATTGAACCAAGCAGTTAACTAAACACCACAACAAATGAACCAAACCTTAACTGAGCACCACATTGCACAATATAACATACTCCTAATAGAAGATCAGACAGTTAACCAAACAGTTAACTACAGCCATTTGTAGCAATTGTATTTGTTTCTCATGTATTTACTACAACCAAATTCAATTTATTCCTCACATGGTATACAATAACAGAATGCACCCACAACTATTGAACATCGCATTGCAGAATTGAACCAAACAGTTAACTAAACACCACTACACAAATGAACCAAACGTTAACTGAGCACCACATTGCACAATGTATAACCAAACCAAGCATGCTTGACAACTTGGAAATATAGCAATTGTATTCGTTTCTCATGTATTTTGTAAAGATAAATTCAATTTATTTCTCACATGGAAGACAATACAAAATTGCAATGTGAAGAATTGAACATCACATTTGCAGAACTGAACCAAACAGTTAACTGAAGACGACAACTAATTAACAAAACAGTTAATAAGTGAGCACCACACTGCACAACATATAGAACATATACACTAGAGCACCAGATTGCATGGTAAAATTAGATAGCACAATTCACTAGAATTTGTGAAGGAAAGGCAGGAGCAGCACATGCAACGGGTAAACCGAGCATGCTTAACCGACGTAGCTAGCAAATGGCAAGGTGCTCCTCCAAGATCTTGAGGTCGGCACGAATGGAAGCCATTGCGGCCTCATCCGCGCGTGCGGCCGCGATTTGCTTCTTCGTTGCCAAATGCTCCTTGAGATCCTGGCTATACTGCGTGCACCATGGCTTAGGGTGGCGCTTATTTGGTGGAGGGGCCGGTGATTTGGGTGGAAGGTGTCGCGATCGCGCCGGCGGTTTGGGCATGTGGGATGTGGAAGGAGGAGGAGGATGGGGGTCGGGTGTGGATTACCTGCCTGGATAGACGAGGCCGAGCAGCGTGAAGGAGGGTCGCCGATGAGGAGGCGGCGCTGCAAGCAAGGAGTGAAGGTTTCAACTTGGAAAGGAAGGCGGAAAGATGGGAAATGTGGCTTTGGTAAGTGGGAGGGGGCGGGGAGGTAGATATTTCCGCGGAAACTGAAAATTTGGAATCGCTTCAGCCAAAAAACTAGCGCGCAAAGTGTCATCAGACACGGTCCCTTATTCAGAACTGTGTACGTTATGTGGACATCACAAATGATTCATATAGCTTCACCCGTGTGTGATGAGTTTGAACGTCAAAAGTTTTGGTTCAAATTTCCATGGTTACAGTGGTCATCCACGTCATTGCATAATTTGGGTACACAAAGGAGACTACAACACACCTACACTTCTTAATCGAGCAAGTTCAGCAATTAAATAGAGCTAGTTGACCTAAACATTACTCTAACAAATTAAAGACCGGCGCTCTTAATTAAACAAAACAAAGAGTACTACTACGGCTGGTGCTCGTCGATCTCCGTCGCCGCATCCATGTCCAGCTCGCGCCCGACGGTTTCCCGGGGAAGGGGCTTCATGGCATCCATCGCACCATACTCGGCAAGCATCTCACCATCCGCGTCCGCCATCTCTTTGGAAAAGGCCGCCACGAGCTGGGCGTGGGCAGACGCGATCTGGGCTTGGACGGGCTTCGTCGTCGCAAGGTATGCGGCGGAGGAACGGACGGCTGCTCGAATGCT
Source organism: Triticum urartu (assembly GCF_003073215.2). NCBI lineage: Eukaryota > Viridiplantae > Streptophyta > Magnoliopsida > Poales > Poaceae > Triticum > Triticum urartu. Next base: position 236,873,836 of record NC_053027.1, on the reverse strand, counting down.
CTCGGTGATTGCCAGCTCTTCCGCCGTGGGTTGCCGACCGTTGTCGGAGAAGCTTCATTCGATTTGTGCGGTGACTGCTAGGAGCTGGGCATGGGCGGCCTCGACATGGTCGTGGGTGGCCTCTATCAGGGCTAAGGCTACCGCTATGGAACAGACAGCTACTGTGCTGCTCTCGCCAGTTGCTATCCCCGAAGCAGATGTTGCTGCCGCCACCTGAGAAGCAACCTCGGCCGTTTGGTCTGCCTTTGCTGCCCGGTCGCAGATTGCGGCCGCGCTCATGTACCTAGTTAGCATGCGGATGGCGGCTGCGGCCGCGCTCTCGCCGGAGTGGGCTACCGAAGTTGCCCTCACGACGCGGGTCCACGTGCCCATCTTTCACCAGCGACAATTGAACAGTGAAATGATATTTCGGGAGCGAGCTAGTGTGCTTGAGACGCCGGCTGTGGACTATAGATGACACACCTTCTCGCGTAAGCCATAGGCGTACTATACACCAACGGTGCTCCAGGATATTTTGTGCTGCATCTCACACGGTTGCTGGTAATAAACTGTGTGTGATCAACTTAATTTTTCATCTTGATTTGAATTACATAATGGGGTCACAGTGGCAATGGACAGTGCTTGAATTGCTAGACCTTTTATCTGGAGTGAACATGCAACTATATGTGTGTCATAATAGAATTGAAATTATTCAGGGTTTGTTTGAACATTTTATACATTAAATTGGTTTTCTAGCCATTTCAGGTGCATAATTCAAATTTCAACTACATGCACATGCTCCAATGCATATAAATTGGTTGAAAAATAAAATATGTGTCCTTGGGTGCATGCTTAGGTCCCATGCAAGAAATGCGAATGAATCTCAAACACCAGGGCACCGTTGATTGCCGGCAAAACATTGAGATGCCTAGTTTTTAAATTCAAGTAAATCCAAAACCCATCTAAAATTCATGAAACTAGGCATGCTATCATGGAGCGGCATGAATATGCCGTGGTAAAATTTTTGTCCCATTTGGGGCAGGTTTGGGTATATGCTTGTCACAAATCGGAGCTTCTCACAATTCGGTACGGAACGTCCCACCTTTGGGGACGAAATGATATCCATTGCCTCTTATTGCTTTCAATTTTTTTCTCGTCTCAACATAGAACAACAGGAGTGTTGTGTGAATTTTTGTGATTTTCCAGGGTTCATTTGGGCATTTTTATGCATTAACTAAATTTTCAATGCATTTATGTGCATAATTCAAATTTGAACTACATGCACATGCTCGAGTGCATATAAATTGGTTGAAAAATAAAATCTGTGTCCTTGGGTGCATGCTTAGGTCCCATGCAAGAAATGGGAATGAATTTCAAACACCAGGGCACCGTTGATTGCCGACAAAACATTGAGATGCCTGGTTTTAAATTCTAGTAAATCCAAAACCCGTCTGAAATTCATGAAACTTCGCATGCTACCATGGAGCGGCATCAACATGTTGTGGTAAAATTTTTGTCCCTTTGGGGCTGGTTTGGGTATATGCTTCTCACAAACCGGAGCTTCTCACAACAAGCATGATGGTTTTCGGTAGGGAACGTCCCACCTTTGGGGACGAAACAATATTCATTGCCTCTTATTGCTTTCAATTTTTTTTCTCATGTCAACATAGAACAACAAGAGTGTTGTGTGATTTTTTGTGATTTTTCGGGGTTCGTTTGGACATTTTTAAGCATTAACCGAGTTTTCAATGCATTTATGTGCATAATTCAAATTAGAACTACATGCACATGCTCTAGTGCATATAAATTGGTTGAAAAATCAAATATGTGTCCTTGGGTGCATGCTTAGGTCCCATGCAAGAAATGAGAATGAATTCCAAACACCAGGGCAGCATTGATTGCCGGCAAAACATTGAGATGCATGCTTTTTAAATTCTAGTAAATCCAAAACCCGTCTAAAATTCATGAAACTTGGCATGCTATCATGGAGGGGCATCAACATGTCATGGTAAAAAAAATTTGTCCCATTTGGGGCAGGTTTAGGTATATGCTTCTCACAAACCGGAGCTTCTCACAACAACCATGATGGTTTTCGGTAGGAACGTTCCACCTTTGGGGACGAAATGATATCCATTACCTCGTATTGCTTCCAAAAATTTTCTCTTGTCAACATAGAACAACAGGAGTGTTGTGTGATTTTTTTGTGATTTTTGGGGTTCGTTTGGACATTTTTATGCATTAACTGAGTTTTCAATGCATCTATGTGCATAATTCAAATTTGAACTACATGCACATGCTCCAGTGCATATAAATTGGTTGAAAAATCAAATCTGTGTCCTTGGGTGCATGCTTAGGTCCCATGCAAGAAACGGGAATGAATTTCAAAAACCAGGGCACCATCAATTGCCGGCAAAACATTTAGATGCCTAGTTTTTAAATTCTAGTAAATCCAAAACCCGTCTGAAATTCATGAAACTTGGCATGCTATCATGGAGCGGCATCAACATGCCATGCTAAATTTTTTGTCCCTTTCGGGCAGGTTTGGGTATATGCTTCTCATAAACCGGAGGTTCTCACAACAAGCATGATGGTTTTCGGTAGGGAACGTCCCACCTTTGGGGACGAAACGATATGCATTGCCTCTTATTGCTTTTAAAAAAATTTCTCGTGTCAACATAGAACAACAGGAGTGTTGTGTGATTTTTTGTGATTTTTCGGGTATCGTTTGGACATTTTTATGCATTAACTGAGTTTTCAATGCATTTATGTGCATAATTCAAATTTGAACTACATGGACATGCTCTAGAGCATATAAATTGGTTGAAAAATCAAATCTGTGTCATTGTGTACATGCTTCGGTCCCATACAAGAAATGGGAATGAATTTCAAAGACTAGGGCACCGTTGATTGCCGGCAAAACATTGAGATGCCTGGCTTTTAAATTCTAGTAAATCCAAAGCTGGCTGAAATTCATGAAACTTGGCATGCTATCATGGAGCGGCATGAACATGCCATGGTATATTTTTTATCCCATTTGGGGCAGGTTTGGGTATATGCTTCTCAAAACCAGAGCTTCTCACAACAAGGATGATGGTTTTCGGTAGGAACGTCCCACCTTTGGGGACGAAATGATATCCATTGCCTCGTATTGCTTCCAAAAATTTTCTCGTGTCAACATAGAACAACAGGAGTGTTGTGTGATTTTTTTGTTTTTTGGGGTACGTTTGGACATTTTTATGCATTAACTGAGTTTTCAATGCATTTATGTGCATAATTCAAATTTGAACTACATGCACATGCTCCAGTGCATATAAATTGGTTGAAAAATCAAATCTGTGTCCTTGGGTGCATGCTTAGGTCCCATGCAAAAAATGGGAATGAATTTCAAACACCAGGGCACCATTGATTGCCGGCAAAACATTGAGTTGCCTGGTTTTTCAATTCTTGTAAATCCAAAACCCGTCTGAAATTCATGAAACTTGGCATGCTATCATGGAACGGCATCAACATGCCGTGGTAAAAAAATTTCTCCCTTTGGGGCAGGTTTGGGTATATGCTTCTCATAAACCGGAGCTTCTCACAACAAGCTTGATAGTTTTCGGTAGGGAACGTCCCACCTTTGGGGACGAAATGATATCCATTGCCTCTTATTGCTTCCAAATTTTTTCTCGTGTCAACATAGAACAACAGGAGTGTTGTGTGATTTTTTGTGATTTTTTGGGGTTCGTTTGGACATTTTTAAGCATTAACTAAGTTTTCAATGCATTTATGTGCATAATTCAAATTTGAACTATATGCACATGCTCCAGTGCATATAAATTGGTTGAAAAATCAAATATGTGTCCTTGGGTGCATGCTTAGGTCCCATGCAAGAAATGGGAATGAATTTCAAACACGAGGGCACCGTTGATTGCTGGCAAAACATTGAGATGCCTGGTTTTTAAATTCTAGTAAATCAAAAACCCGTCTGAAATTCATGAAACTTGGCATGCTATCATGGAGCGGCATCAACATGTTGTGGTAAAAGTTTTGTCCCATTTGGGGCAGGTTTGGGTATATGCTTCTCACAAACCGGAGCTTCTCACAACAAGCATGATGGTTTTTGGTAGGAACGTCCCACCTTTGGGGACGAAATGATATCCATTGCCTCGTGTTGCTTCGAAAAAGTTTCTCGTGTCAACATAGAACAGCAGGAGTGTTCTGTGATTTTTTGTGATTTTTGGGGTTCGTTTGGACATTTTATGCATTAACTGAGTTTTCAATGCATTTATGTGCATAATTCAAATTTGAACTACATGCACATGCTCCAGTGCATATAAATTTGTTGAAAAATCAAATCTATGTCCTTGGGTGCATGCTTAGGTCCCATGCAAGAAATGGGAATGAATTTCAAACACCAAGGCACCATTGATTGCCGGCAAATCTTTGAGATGCCTGGTTTTTAAATTCTAGTAAATCCAAAACCCATCTGAAATTCATGAAACTTGGCATGCTATCATGGAGCGGCATCAACATGTCGTGGTAAATTTTTTGTCCCTTTGGGGCAGGTTTGGGTATATGCTTCTCACAAACCGGAGCTTCTCACAACAAGCATGGTGGTTTTCGGTAGGGAACGTCCCACCTTTGGGGACGAAATGATATCCATTACCTCTTATTGCTTCCAATTTTTTTCTCGTGTCAACATAGAACAAAGGAGTGTTGTGTGATTTTTTGTGATTTTTCGGGGTTCGTTTGGACATTTTTATGCATTAACTGAGTTTTCAATGCATTTATGTGCATAATTCAAATTTGAACTACATGCACATGCTCCAGTGCATATAAATTGGTTGAAAAATCAAATCTGTGTCCTTGGGTGCATGCTTAGGTCCCATGCAAGAAACGTGAATGAATTTCAAACACTAGGGCACCGTTGATTGCCGGCAAAACATTGAGATGCCTGGTTTTTAAATTCTAGTAAATCCAAAACCCGTCTGAAATTCATGAAACTTGGCATGCTATCATGGAGCGGCATCAACATGCCGTGGTAAATTTTTTGTCCCATTTGGGGCAGGTTTAGGTATATGCTTCTCACAAACCGGAGCTTCTCACAACAAGCATGATGGTTTTCGGTAGGAACGTCCCACCTTTGGGGACGAAATGATATCCATTGCCTCGTATTGCTTCCAAAAATTTCCGCGGATAGCTGCTTGACCTTGACTGAACGGGAGGCATGCGAGCGTCGTCCGTTGCGCAGGCTAACCGAGAGGCATGCAAGTTGTCCACAAATGCATAGGCTCACCGGGAAGCATGCGAGCTGTACGCTGTGCATCCTCACTAGGAAGCGAGCCCTTTGAATTCGCCCTATAGTGAGTCGTATTACAATTCACTGGCCGTCGTTTTACAACGTCGTGACTGGGAAAACCCTGGCGTTACCCAACTTAATCGCCTTGCAGCACATCCCCCTTTCGCCAGCTGGCCCAGGAAGCCAAATGAAAATGTGCCGAGCAGGATTTCTCCTGCTCTTGATCGCAAACGTTTTAGATAGAACACCCGTACGCAAAGTGAGAGCAGCGCAAGATTTGTTCATCCCTTCAACGCAAACGGTTGTTTTGGATGACCCGTGTGCAACCACGTACAAACAATTTGGTAAGATTTGTGAATCCTTGTAACACTGTGATTTTTCAAAATATGAAGCTAAAAATCAGTAGCAGTATCTAATTTTTGCAACGAAAATTCAGTAATTAAGCAGAGATTTCATTCATAGATTAAGCAGTCATTCTTAATTTATACAAACAGCTCAACTCGACAGCTGAACCAACCAAACTTTTCCCCAATTGTTGCCAACCACGTACTGAAATAACTAGTTCAACTATATATACTAGCTAATTTTAAGTACGTTGTACAGTTCCACCACATCTATAGTCAGATGAACTGAATAAAATAGCCCCTAAATACTACTACTACTACTGCGGAGGGGCTTTGTACTACTTCCGGCTGCCTCTCCTCTGTCGAGCGCGCTCAGTAAGAGGCGGCGGAGGAGGAGCCTACTGACGAGCTGGGCAACCGCAATATGGTGCCTGCCGCTATTGCAGCTTCAGCGACGCTCACCTCGAACACCCTCTGCCGCTCCAGAAGACCCTTCTCGAAGCGGTGGTTCTCCTTGTAGATCTCTTGATTCTTCGCCTCTAAGGCGGCATGTGCCGCAGCCACGGCAGCGGTAACGCTCTTTGCATGCTCGACGAGGCGTTCCTCCTCCTCTCGCAGGAACTCGGTGTAGCACGCAAGGTCACTGATGTGAAGGAAATATGCCCTAGAGGCAATAATAAAGTTATTATTTATTTCCTTATATCATGATAAATGTTTATTATTCATGCTAGAATTGTATTAACCGGAAACATAATACTTGTGTGAATACATAGACAAACAAAGTGTCACTAGTATGCCTCTACTTGACTAGCTCGTTAATCGAAGATGGTTATGTTTCCTAACCATAAACAAAAGAGTTGTTATTTGATTAACGGGATCACATCATTAGGAGAATGATGTGATTGACATGACCCATTCTATTAGCTTAGCACCCGATCGTTTAGTATGTTGCTATTGCTTTCTTCATGACTTATACATGTTCCTATGACTATGAGATTATGCAACTCCCGTTTGCCGGAGGAACACTTTGTGTGCTACCAAACGTCACAACGTAACTGGGTGATTATAAAGGAGCTCTACAGGTGTCTCCAAAGGTACATGTTGGGTTGGCGTATTTCGAGATTAGGATTTGTCACTCCGATTGTCGGAGAGGTATCTCTGGGCCCTCTCGGTAATGCACATCACATAAGCCTTGCAAGCATTGCAACTAATGAGTTAGTTGTGAGATGATGTATTATGGAACGAGTAAAGAGACTTGCCGGTAACGAGATTGAACTAGGTATTAAGATACCGACGATCGAATCTCGGGCAAGTAACATACCGATGACAAAGGGAACAACGTATGTTGTTATGCGGTCTGACCGATAAAGATCTTCGTAGAATATGTAGGAGCCAATATGAGCATCCAGGTTCCGCTATTGGTTATTGACCGGAGACGTGTCTCGGTCATGTCTACATTGTTCTCGAACCCGTAGGGTCCGCACGCTTAAGGTTACGATGACAGTTTTATTATGAGTCTATGCATTTTGATGTACCGAAGTTTGTTCGGTGTCCCGGATGTGATTACGGACATGACGAGGAGTCTCGAAATGGTCGAGACATAAAGATTGATATATTGGAAGCCTATGTTTGGATATCGGAAGTGTTCCGGGTGAAATCGGGATTTTACCGGAGTACCGGGAGGTTACCGGAACCCCCCGGGAGCTATATGGGCCTTAATGGGCCATAGTGGAAGAAGAGGAGAGGCAGCCAGGGCTTGGGCCGCGCGCCCCTCCCCCCTAGTCCGAATAGGACAAGGAGAGAGGGGGCCGGCGCCCTACTCCTTCTCTCTCTCTTTTCCACCTCACGAATCCTATTCCAACTAGGATTGGGGAGAAGTCCTACTCCCGGAGGGAGTAGGACTCCTCCTGGCGCGCCTCTCCTGGCCGGCCGGCCTCCCCCCTTGAGCCTTTATATACAGAGGAAGGGGCACCCCTAGAGACACAAGTTGATCCACGTGATCATATTCTTAGCCGTGTGCGGTGCCCCCTTCCACCATAGTCCTCGATAATATTGTAGCGGAGTTTAGGCGAAGCCCTGCTGCAGTAGTACATCAAGATCGTCACCACGCCGTCGTGCTGACAGAACTCTTCCCCAACACTTTGCTGGATCGGAGTCCGAGGATCGTCATCGAGCTGAACGTGTTCTAAAACTCGGAGGTGCCGTAGTTTCGGTGCTTGATCGGTCGGGCCGTGAAGATGTACGACTACATCAACCAAACGCTTCCGTTGTCGATCTACTAGGTATGTATCACACTCTCCCCCTCATTGCTATGCATCACCATGATCTTGCGTGTGCGTAGGAAATTTTTTGAAATTACTATGTTCCCCAACATGATGCACGTGCGGGCATCCACCTCCGCCTCCCGCCTTCGGGCGGCGATGGCGGAGCGGGTGTACCCCGATGGTCGACGGTGGGCTGGCGGCCACGGCGGCTGACGACGGGGTGGCGGCCACGACCACCACCTCCCGCCTTCGGGCCGCGGTAGCGGAGCGGGTGATGGTCAGAGTGGTCGGCAGTGGGGTGGAGGCCACGACGGCCACCTCCCGCCTTCGGGCCGCGGCAGCGAAGCGCGCGATGGCCCTGGCTTTCGACAGTGGTGTGGCGGCAACACTGGCCGGCAACAACTTCCGACGGGCACTGGCGGCGGAGCGTGTGGTGGGTGTTCCACGCACACCCAACAGGGACGCCACACGCACTACACTACGCCGGGGACTGCGTCGCCGCCGCGGTGTAGCCTCCCAGCTAGAGCTGTCCTCTGATGACGGCGGAGTGGCTGAGCGACGACGACGGACCGGTGCCATTGACGATTGTGGGAGAAGCAGACGGGATAAGCTACAGGGAGGGAGGGGAAAATGCGACGCAAGACTCGCCGGTCATGAGGGTTTATATAGCAGGCCGGTAAGCATTGGGATTTTGGGGGATTTCACTGAATCGGGCGGGAAGCTTGCGCGGGAACCTACGAGGTTGCGCGAGAACGGGCTCACCAACGATTCATTAGCGCCACCATTTGGCCAAAAGAACGCCCCCGCGCGCTGCGCAAGCTTGAGCTATAAGCCGTCTGCGGCAGCGGGGTGACAAGACGTGCGAGAGGAGAATGAAAGGCCACATACACATACGGTTAATAAAAAATGTTTGCGATTTAATTACCTACTATACCACCGTCCTTGTTTATAAGTATGACTTAACTAATAAAATACGAATGCATGTCGCCAAAGATTATATAGTTGGATTCGTATTTGAACATAGTTTCCAATTATATAATTTTTAAAACATGCATTAACATTTTGTTGGTTAAATTCGAGGGCAAAGTATGGCACATAATATAAAGGGGACTATAGACTAGACGGAGGTGGTAGCACACGGCCGCTCTCTATGCAGTGACACAACTGTCGGCCGGCTTGTAGGCGACCATTTCCTGCCTGTTCAACTGCTCTATGCGTGTGGTTGCCTGCGGTTCACGCGGCCGCGACGCGCTCTACTCGCATCCCGCCGCGCGCGCTCTACTCTTGCATCCCTCCGGGTGCTCTGCCCTCATCCCTCCATGCGTGCTGCCAGTGTTTGGAGCTGGCGCACGATCACGCACGTTCGTGTGCAAGCGGTTGCGCCGGTCGTGGCGTGATGATGCAGTTACCCGCTGCAAAAACTGCCATGCGGACGTGCCGAGAATCCATGCCGCCCGGGCCCCTTTTATTCCTGCGGCCATTTACCTTCATCTCTCATCTCACATGACACAATAAGCACACCCACGAGGACACATACAGAGAGGACATCCAGCGGTTCCAATGGCGCTCCTCGTGGCTTCAATGGCGCTCCCAGCGGCCGATGACGACAACGGCGGGCAGTTCACCATGCATCACGTAGTGGACACCCACGTGAGGGGGAAGGCCCTCTCGGTGGTGTACACAAATGATCCGGTCTCAGTGGAGAGATCCATCCAAACTATGGAGCAGTTCCTTGCCGAGGACAAGTACCGAGTGGTCGGCTTCGACCTCGAGTACACCAGCGGTCGTGCCGGGCATGATCAGAAGGTTGCCATCGCCTGGTTGTGCGTGCGACATGACGTCCTCGTCTACCACTACCACCTTGCCACAAGGCCTTGCGAGCGTTTCTCCAGGTTTATCAACAGCCCCGACTACAGTTTCGCTACGGCGGACACCACCAATGATCTAAAAGCGCTCAAGGTTTCGGACTTGAAATGCCCGAATCTTGTCAACATCCAAAGCCACTACAAGGTCTGGGGCAGCGACAAAAACAAAATAAACTCCCTGGTTGACCTCGCCTCGGCCATCATCGACCCCTACTACATGAAGATGAAGAATGAGAGCAATAAGGACAGGAACGCCTGGCACAGTGTGTGGCATAAGAGACTGGATGAACAACATGTCAAGTACGTGGCCATGGACGCGTACACAAGCTACAAGATGTACTGGCGGATCGTTGACATGAGGAACTGGCTTCTTCCTGACCCAGACGAGGGATCGAGCCACATAGCAGTGGCGGGAGCATCACAAGAAGTAGATGACTAGACGATCGTTTCTCCTACTTTAGAATGCACACAATAGTTTATTGAGGTGTGTGCGAATGATCTGTATAGTCACTTATGTAATTGGATGTTTATTTCAGTTATATATATACACACATGTTATTCTACTATAGACATAGCAAATCACATGGCTTATTAGCAGCAATCGTCTGTGTTATTATTGGTCTTCGTACACATTTCTGATTATGGACCTATTTGTCGTGTATCACACACACCTTGATCTGGCTGACCGTTTCTTTTGTGTTGCCTAATCACAAACAGTTCATCCAAGTGAACCGTATGCTCTATATCACACACGCCTTCATCAGGCTGCCCGTTTCTTTTGTTCCTCCTCATCACAAACAGTTCATTGAGCTGGAATGTATGCCCTGCATCGCACACGCAACTAAAATCTCAACCGTGTTTGATAGCTTTGACGGTTCTTTTACACCACCCTTTGCGATTATGGCATCACACACAATTTCATCAAAGGGTCTCTGATCGTAGTGTCGCGTTTAGACCATTCTGCAGTAGTAACTCCCGAATATCGGAGGAACACCTTGTGTGCTATCAAACTTCACACCGTAACTAGGTGATTATAAAGATGCTCTACAGTGTCTCCGATGGTGTTTGTTGAGTTGGCATAGATTGAGATTAGGATTTTTCACTCCGATTGTCGGGGAGGTATCTCTGGGCCCACTTGGTAATGCACATCACTATAAGCCTTGCAAGTAATGTGACCAATGAGTTAGTCATGGGATGGTACATTACGGAACGAGTAAAGTGACTTTCCGGTAACTAGATTGAACTAGGTATGATGATACCAACGATCGAATCCCGGGTAAGTAACATACTGATGACAAAGGGAACAACATATGTTGTTATGCGGTTTGACCAATAAAGATCTTCGTAGAATATGTAGGGGCCAATTTGAGCGTCCGGGTTCCGCTATTGGTTATTGACCGGAGATATGTCTCGGTCATGTCTACATAGTTCTCGAACCCGTAGGGTCCGCATGCTTAATGTTCGATGACGATTTGTATTGTGAGTTATGTGATTTGATGACCGAAGTTTGTTCGGAGTTCCGAATGAGATCACGGACATGACGAGGAGTCTCAAAATGGTCGAGACATAAAGATCGATATATTGGAAGGCTATATTCGGACATTGGAAAGGTTTTGAGTGGTTCGGGTATTTTTCGGAGTACCGGAGAGTTACGGGACTACGCTGGGGGAAGTATTGGGCCTTCATGGGCCTTAGTGGAAAGGAGAGAAGGGCCACAAGGGGAGGCTGCGCCCCCCATGGGCTGGTCCGAATTGGACTAGGGAGGGGGCGGTGCCCCCTCTTTCCTTCTCCCTCTCCTCTCCTTCCTTCTTCTCTTACTTGGACTAGGGAAGGGGGAAACCTACTCCTACTAGGAGTAGGAATCCCCCCTTTTGGGCGCGCCCCTTGTGGCCGGCCCTCCTCCTCCTCCCCTCCTTTATATACGGGGGAGGGGGCACCCCATAGACACACAAGTTAATCTCTTAGCCGTGTGCGGTGCGCCCCTCCACAGATTTCCGCCTCGGTCATATTGTCGTAGTGCTTAGGCGAAGCCCTGCGTCGGTAACTTCATCATCACCTTCACCACGCCATCATGCTGACGAAACTCTCCCTTGGCTTCACCTGGATCTAGAGTTCGACGGATGTCACCGAGCTAAATGTGTGCAGATCGCGGAGGTGTCGTGCGTTCGGTACTTGATCAGTTGGATCACGAAGACGTTCGACTACATCAACCGTGTTACTTAACGCTTCCGCTTTCGGTCTACGAGGGTACGTAGACACACTCTCCCACTCTCATTGCTATGGATCTCCTAGATAGATCTTGCGTGATTGTAGAAATGTTTTGAAATACTGCATTCCCCAATAGTGGCATCGGAGCCAGGTCTATGCGTAGATGTTATATGCACGAGTAGAACACAAAGGAGTTGTGGGCGTGGGTATATACATATTGCTTGCCGTCACTAGTTGTTTCTTGATTCAGCGGTATTGTTGGATGAAGTGGTCCGGACCGACATTACATGACCGCGTTCATGAGACTGGTTCTACCGACGTGCTTTGCACACAGGTGGATGGCGGGTATCAGTTTCTCCAACTTTAGTTGAATCGGATTCAATGAACATGGTTCTTTCTAAAGATCAAAAAGCAATAACTATACTGCGTTGTGGTTTTTGATGAGTAGGTAAGAACGGTTCTTGCTAAGCCCGTAGCAGCCACATAAAACTTGCAACAACAAAGTAGAGGATGTCTAACTTGTTTTTGCAGGGCATGTTGTGATGTGATATGGTCAAGACGTGATTATATAAATTGTTGTATGAGATGATCATGTTTTGTAACACAGTTATCGACAACTGGCAGGAGCCATATGGTTGTCGCTTTATTGTATGAAATGCAATCGCCATGTAATTGCTTTACTTTATCACTAAGAGGTAGCGATAGTCATGGAAGCAATAGTTGGCAAGAGGACAATGATGCTACGATGGAGATCAATGTGTCAAGCCGGTGACGATGGTGATCATGATGGTGCTTTGGAGATGGATATCAAAGGCACAAGATGATGATGGCCATATCATATCACTCATATTGATTGCATGTGATGTTTATCCTTTATGCATCTTATTTTGCTTAGTATGGCCGTTGCGACAGTTCGTCGTGCCGAGACATCACGTGATGATCGGGTGTGATAAGCTCTTCGTTCACATACAACGGGTGCAAGACAGTTTTGCACACGCGGAATACTCGGGTTAAACTTGACGAGCCTAGCATATGCAGATATGGCCTCGGAACACTGAGACAGAAAGGTCGAGCGTGAATCATATAGAATATATGATCAACATAGTGATGTTCACCATTGAAAACTACTCCATCTCACGTGATGATCGGACATGGTTTAGTTGATATGGATCACGTGATCATTTAGATGACTCTAGGGATGTCTATCTAAGTGGGAGTTCTTAAGTAATATGAATAGTTGAACTTAATTTTATCATGAACTTAGTCCTGATAGTTTTTGCATATCTATGTTGTAGATCAATAGCTCGCGTTGTAGCTCCCCTATGATTTTGATATGTTCCTAGAGAAAACTATGTTGAAAGATGTTAGTAGCAATGATGCGGACTAGCTACGTGATCTGAGGATTATCCTCATTGTTGCACAGAAGAATTATGTCCTTGATGCACCGCTAGGTGACGGACCAATTGCAGGAGCAGAGGCAGACGTTATGAACATTTGGCAAACTTGGTATGATGACTACTTGACAGTTTAGTGCGCCATGCTTTATGTCTTAGAACCGGGACTTCAAAAACGTTTTGAACGCCACAGAGCATATAAGATGTTCCAAGAGTTGAAATTAGTATTTCAAACTCATGCCCATGTCGAGAGGTATGAGACCTCTGACAGTACTTTGCCTACAAGATGGAGGAGAATAGCTCAACCAGTGAGCATGTGCTCAGATTGTCTGGGTACTACAATTGCTTGAATCAAGTGGGAGTTAATCTTCCAGATAAGATAGTGATTGACAGAGTTCTCTAGTCACTATCACCAAGTTACTGGAACTTAGTGATGAACTATAATATGCAAGGGATGACATAAAACGATTCCCGAGCTCTTCGCGATGCTGAAATCGGCGAAGGTAGAAATCAATAAAAGCATCAAGTGTTGCTGGTTGACAGGCCACTAGTTTCAAGTAAAAGGGCAAGGAAAAAAAGAGAGAACTTTAAGAAGAATGGCAAGAAATTTGTCACTCCCATGAAGAAGCCCAAAGCTAGACCCAAGCCTCAAACTGGATGCTTCTACTGCAAAGAAAATGGTCAATGGAAGCGGAACTGCCCCAAATACTTGGCGAATAAGAAGGATGGCAAAGTGAACAAAAGTATATATGATATACATGTTATTTATGTGTACTTTACTAGTGTTCATAGTAGCCCCTGGGTATTTGATACTGGTTCAGTTGCTATGATAAGTAACTTGAAACAGGAGTTACAAAATGAACAGAGACTAGTTGAGGGTGAGGTGACGATGTGTGTTGGAAGTAATTCCAAGGTTGATAAGATCACCATCGCACACTACCTTTACCTTCGGGATTAGTGTTGAACCCAAAATAAATGTTATTTGGTATTTGCGTTGATCATAATATGATTGGATCATGTTTATTGCAATACGGTTATTCATTTAAGACAAAGAATAATTGTTATTCTATTTACAAGAATAAAACCTTCTTTGGTCATACACCCAAGGTGAATGGTTTATTGAATCTCGATCGTAGTAATACACATATTCATAATATTGATGCCAAAAGATGCAAAGTTGATAATGATAGTGCAACATACTAGTGGCACTGCCGTTTAGGTCATATTGGTGTAAAGCGCATGAAGAAACTCCATGCAGATGGACTTTTGGAATCACTTGATTTTGAATCATTTGGTGCTTGCGAACCATGCCTCATAGGCAAGATGACTAAGACTCCATTTTCTAGAACAATGGAGCGAACCACTAACTTATTGGAAATAATACATACTGATGTATGCGGTTTGATGAGTGTTGAGGCTCACGGCAGGTATCGTTATTTTCTGACATTCACAGATTATTTAAGCAGATATGGGTATATCTACTTAATGGAACACAAGTCTGAAACATTTGAAAAGTTCAAAGAAATTCAGTGAAGTTAAGAATCATCGGAACAAGAAAATAAAGTTTCTACGATCTGATCGTGGAGGCAAATATTTGAGTTACGAGTTTGGCCTTCATTTAAAAACAATGTGGAATAAGTTTCACAACTCATGCCACCTGGAACACCACAGAGTAATGGTGTCTCCGAACGTCGTAGCCGTACTTTATTAGATATGGTGCGATCTATGATGTCTCTTAGCGATTTACCACTATCGTTTTGGGGTTATGCATTAGAGATAGCTACATTCACATTAAATAGGGCACAGTCTAAAAATCCGTTCAGATGACACCGTATGAACTGTGGTTTAGCAAGAAACCTAAGCTGTCGTTTCTTAAAGTTTGGGGTTGTGATGCTTATGTGAAAAAGTTTCAGCCTGATAAGATCAAACCCAAATTGGAGAAGTGCGTCTTCATAAGATACCCAAAAGAAACTGTTGGGTACACCTTCTATCACAGATCCGAAGGCAAGATCTTTGTCGCTAAGAGTGGATCCTTTCTAGAGAAGGAGTTTCTCTCGAAAGAAGTGAGTGGGAGGAAAGTAGAACTTGATGAGGTATTTGTACCTTCTCTCGAATTGGAAAGTAGCTCATCACTGAAATTAGTTCCAGTGATGCCTACACCAATTAGTGAGGAAGTTAATGATGATGATCATGAAACTTTAGATCAGGTTACTACCGAACCTCGTAGGTTAACCAGAGTACGTTCCGCATCAGAGTGGTACGGTAATCCTGTTCTGGAAGTCATGTTACAAGACCATGACGAACCTACGCACTATGAGGAAGCGATGATGAGCCCAGATTCCGCGAAATGGCTTAAGGCCATGAAATCTAAGATGAGATCCATGTATGAGAACAAAGTATGGACTTTGACTGACTTGCGGTGAAGCCTGTATTTACAAGAAAGTGAGTGGGAGCACTACAACCTTTCTGATAAGTATATGTGAATGACATATTGTTAATCAGAAATGATGTAGAATTTTCTGGAAAGCATAAAGGAGTGTTTGAAAGGAGTTTTTCAAAGAAAGACCTCGGTGAAGCTACTTACATATTGGGCATCAAGATCTATAGAGATTGATCAAGACGCTTGATAAGATTTTTCAATGAGTACATACCTTGATAAGATTTTTGAAGTAGTTCAAAATGGAACAGTCAAAGAAGGAGTTATTGCCTGTATTGCAAGGTGGAAAGTTGCGTAAGACTCAAAACACGACCACGGAAGAAAATAGAAAGAGAATGAAAGTCATTCCCTATGCCTCGGCCATAGGTTCTATAAAGTATGCTATGTTGTGTACCAAACCTATCGTGTACCTTGCCATAAGTTTGGCAAGGGGGTGCGATATTGATCTAGGAGTGGATCACTTGACAACGGTCAAAATTATCCTTAGAAGACTAAGGAGATATTTCTCGGTTATGGAAGTGATAAAGAGTTCATCGTAAAGTGTTATGCTGATGCAAGCTTTTACACCGATCTGGATGACTCTGAGTCTCAATCTGGATACATATTGAAAGTGGGAGCAATTAGCTAGAGTAGCTCCATGCAGAGCATTGTAGACATAGAAAATTTTCAAAATACATATGGCTTTGAATGTGGCAGACCAGTTGACTAAACTTCTCTCACAAGTAAAACATGATCACTCTTTGGGTGTTAATCACATAGCAATGTGAACTAGATTATTGACTCTAGTAAACCCTTTGGGAATTAGTCACATGGAGATGTGAACTAATCACATAAAGATGTGAACTATTGGTGTGAAATCACATGACGATGTGAGCTAGATTATTGACTCTAGTGCAAGTGGGAGACTAAAGGAAATATGCCCTAGAGGCAATAATAAAGTTTTTATCCATGCTAGAATTGTATTAACCGGAAACTTAGTACATGTGTGAATACATAGACAAACAGATTGTCCCTAGTATGCCTCTACTAGACTAGCTCGTTGATCAATGATGGTTAAGTTTTCTAGCCATAGACATGTGTTGTCATTTGATGAACGGGATCACATCATTAGAGAATGATGTGATGGACAAGACCCATCCGTTAGCTTAGCACTTTGATCGTTTAGTTTATTGCTATTTCTTAATTCATAACTTATACATGTTCCTATGACTATGAGATTATGCAACTCCGGAATACCGAAGGAACACCTTGTGTGCTATCAAACGTCACAACGTTACTGGGTGATTATAAAGATGCTCTACCGTGTCTTCGATGGTGTTTGTTGAGTTGGAATATATCGATATTAGGATTTGTCACTCCGATTGTTGGAGAGGTAACTCTGGGCCCACTCGGCAATGCACATGACTATAAGCCTTGAAAGCAATGTTACCAATGAGTTAGTCATGGGATGATGCATTATGGAACGAGTAAAGAGTCTTGCCGGTAACAAGATTGAACTAGGTATGATGATACCGACGATCGAATCTCGGGCAAGTAACATACTGATGACAAAGGGAACAACGTATATTGTTATGCGGTTTGACCGATAAAGATCTTCGTAGAATATGTAGGAGCCAATATGAGCATCCAGGTTCCTCTATTGGTTATTGACCGGAGATATGTCTTGATCATGTCTACATAGTTCTCGAACCCGTAGGGTCCGCACGCTTAACATTCAATGATCATTTGTATTATGAGTTATGTGATTTGATGACCGAAGTTTGTTCGGAGTCCCGAATGAGATCATAGACATGACGAGGAGTCTCTAAATGGTTGAGATGTAAAGATCGATATATTGGAATGCTATATTCGGATATCGGAAAGGTTCTGAGTGGTTCGGGTATTTTTCGTAGTACCGACGAGTTACGGGAATTCGTCGATGGAAGTATTGGGCCTTCATGGGCCTTAGTGGAAAGGAGAGAAGGGCCACAAGGGGAGGCCACGCGCCCCCCATGGGTTGGTCCAAACTGGACTAGGGAGGGGGCGGTGCCCCCCTCTTTCCTTCTCCCTCTCCTCTCCTTCCTTCTTCTCCTACTTGGACTAGGAAAGGGGGAAACCTATTCCTATAGGAATCCCCCCTTTTGGGCGCGCCCCTTGTGGCCGGCCCTCCTCCTCCTCCCCTACTTTATATATGGGGGAAGGGGCACCCCATAGACACAAAAGTTAATCTCTTAGCCGTGTGAGGTTCCCCCCTCCATAGATTTCCACCTCGGTCATATTGTCGTAGTACTTAGGCGAAGCCCTGTGTCGATAACTTCATCATCACCATCACCGCGCTATTGTGCTGACGAAACTCTCCCTTGGCCTCAGCTGGATCTAGAGTTTGAGGGACGTTACCAAGCTGAACATGTGTAGATCGCGGAGGTGCCATGCATTTGGTACTTGATCGGTTGGATCACGAAGACGTTCGACTACTTCAACCGCGTTACTTAACGCTTCCGCTTTCGGTCTACGAGGGTACGTAGACACACTCTCCCCCTCTCGTTGTTATGCATCTCCTAGATAGATCTTGCGTGATCATAGATTTTTTTTTGAAATAGTGCATCCCCAACACAAAATATATAGGCGAGTGGAGGTGAGGGGCGAAGTGGAGGGCAAAAGGATCAACCCTCAGCCATGCTCGCTGGAAGGCCCGTATGCACGGGCTAAGTTGTCCCCATCGACACGGGGGTCCCGTGTGTACGGTACACACCCATGCACACGAGGTTGCCAACAGCTACATCAGCAGGGCCCGTGTGCACGGGGTCCCGGAGGCCCGTGCGCAGGGTGTGTCCAGAAACTCTCTAGACAGGTTGTGCACATAGGGTCCAGGAGGAGCCGTCCGCACGGGATCGCCTGGGCGCGTCTTCTTCTTCTTCCCGTTGTTGGTCTCCATCTTCCTCACGTCCTTGCTGTCCTTCCTCTTGGACTTGGTGAGGCTCCTTAGCTCCTTGGTGGGGGTCGTCCTCGTACCTAGACACACAAAGTTCTATGGTGAGGTAGCAACCAAGTACCATCCATATCCATGTCAAACTCACAAAGGAGTGAGTTCACCTCACTTTCGATGGCACGTGCGTGAGCTCTTGCTATGGGTCCACTTGGTGCTTGATGAGTCGGTGTGGTGTCCATGCGGATGACCGAAGGATGCTCCGCATCATCTCCCCCTGGGAAAGATCTGCTCTCGGATTGATAACCCCGTTACCATGGAAGGGACATAGGTCCTTGATGTTGAAGTTGTTGCTCACATTGTACTTGTTGCGTGAGATGTCGATCTTGTAGGCATTGTCATTGTAGCATGATAGAACCTTGAATGGTCCATCAGGGCAAGGTAGAAGCTTTGAATTGCCTGGGGAAACGGTCTTTATGAAGGTGTAGCCACACAGGATCTTTAGGGCTGAATGATACGTCTTTGTCGTACCTACTTTTTCAAACACTTTCGCCCTTATTTTGGACTCTAATTTGCATGATTTGAATGGAACTAACTCGGATTGACACTGTTTTCAGCAGAACTACCATGGTGTTGTTTTTGTGTAGAAATGAAAGTTCTCGAAATTGGACAAAACTTTTTGGAGATTTTTTATGGAATAAATAAAAATACTAGAGCCAAAATGCACTAGAGGGGGGTCACCCAGTGCCCACGAGGCATCAGGGCACGCCCAACCCCATGGGTGCGCCCTGGTGGCTTGTGGGGCCCATGTGGCTCCGCTGACCCTAATCTCAAGTCTATAAATTCCTATTCCCCAAGAAAAAAATAAGAGAAGAAGTTTCATCGCGTCTTGCGATGCGGAGCCACCGCCACCTCCTGTTCTTCATCGGGAGGCCAGATATGGAGTCCTTTCGGGGCTTCGGAGAGAGGGATCTCCCATCTTTGGCTTGCTGGATGGTGATGGGTTGGATGAGATTCATCATGTAATCGAGTTAGTTTTGTTAGGGCTTGATCCCTAGTATCCACTATGTTCTGAGATTGATGTTGCTATGACTTTGCTATGCTTAATACTTGTCACTAGGACCCGAGTGCCATGATTTCAGATTTGAACCCTTTATGTTTTCATGAATATATTTGTGTTCTTGATCCGATCTTGCAAGTTCTATGCACCTACTTCGAGTTATGATCCGCATACCCCAAGGTGACAATAATTGGGATTCTTTCCAGTGATTACCGTAGTTTGAGGAATTCATGTATTCATTATGTGTTAATGCTTTGTTCCGGTTCTCTATTAAAAGGAGGCCTTAATATCCCTTAGTTTCCTTATGGACCCCGCTGCCACGGGAGGGTAGGACAAAAGATGTCATGCAAGTTCTTATTATAAGAACGTATGACTATATACGGAGTACAGGCCTACATTACGTTGATGAATTGGAGCTAGTTCCGTGTTGCCCTAGGTTATGACTATTACATGATGAATATATCCAACGTTGTCACCGATCCAATGCATATGAAATTTTCATATATTAATCTTTGCTAAGTTACTACTGTTGCTACTGCTGTTACGATCACTAAAAAACTGCTATTGCTACTATTACCATTACTACTTCTTTTGTTACCACCGCTATCAAATTACCATACTACTGTGCTACTGATCACTTTGCTGTAGAGATTTAGTTTTTAGGTGTGATTGAATTGAAAACTCAACTGCTAATACTTGCAAATATTCTTTGGCTCCCCTTGTGTCGAATCAATAAATTTGGGTTGAATACTCTACCCTCGAAAACTGTTGCGATCCCCTATACTTGTGGGTTATCAAGACCTTTTTCTGGCACCGTTGCTGGGGAGCATAGCTATATTTGTTGAGTCACTTGGGATTTATATCTGTTGATCACTATGAAGAATCTTAAGGATGCTAGAACCAAGATCGTTCCCTCTAAGACGAGGGGAGGTAAGGAATTGTTATCTAGCTCTGCACTTGATTCACCTTGTGTTTTTAGTAAGCTTGCAACACCACCACCTGCTATTAATCCTGATATGTCGCAAGTAATTGATGATGCTACTTCTGCTATGAATGATGTTATTGATGACGCTAGTACTTTGCTTGATAAGAATGTGCCACTAGGTGAATTTCTTGATGAACAACTTGCTAGAGCTAAAGAATTTGAGAATGCTGAAATTGATGAAATTACTGAAACTAATGAAGTTATTGAGACATGAAATTATGAAACACCTATTAGACCTAGCTCTCGTAGATATGAATTGCCTAAGATACTCGAGGGTTATGTTATGAAAGGAGAGGTAGCTAGGGATTTTCTTGCTTGTAAGGATAGAGATGATCTTAAGAAATTACTATGCAAGTTGAAAGAAAAAAATGTGAATGCTAGAATGAAATATGTTCATAAGTTTGCTACTTCACCTATCTTTATTACTGATAAGGCTTATGAATTATCTGTCGATCGTGAGTTAACTACTTTGATTGAATATGATCCTTTCCATGGCTATGAAACTGAAACTGTTGTGGCACATCTTCCTAAATTAAATGATATAGCCACCCTATTTTCTCACGAGGAAAAACTTTGCTACTACTATATTCTTAAGTTATTTCCTTTCTCTTTAAAGGGTGATGCTAAGATACAGTATAATACTCTTGCTCCTGGTTGTGTGCGTAGTGCCCTGGATATGATTTACTACTTCTCTGGAAAATATTTTCCTGCTCATAAGAAAAAAGTTGCCTTATAGGAAATATTTAACTTTGTGCAAATTAAAGAAGAGAATCTCCCTCAAGCTTGGGGGAGGCTTCTTCAATTACTGAATGCTTTGCCTGATCAAACTCTTAAGAGAAATGAAATACTTGATATCTTCTATAATGGACTAACCGATGCTTCTAGGGACTACCTAGATAGTTGTGATGGTTGTGTTTTCAGGGGACGAACTATTGATTAAGCCGAGGAACTATTGAATAATATATTGAAGAATGATAATGATTGGACTCTTCCTGAACCACCGCCTAAACCCACTCCAAAGAAGTGGGGTATTTTATTTCTCAATCCTGAAGATATGCAAGAAGCAAAGAAATGTATGAAGGAAAACGGTATTAAAGCTAAAGATGTTAAGTATTTACCACCTATTGAAGAGACACATGGTCTTGACACACCACCACAGGTGGTAGACATAAATTATCTTATAAAGTTTGATGAAGGTGACATTCCCTATAATAAATCTCCTAGTCAATGCTTGCATGAATTTGATAATTACATTATTAAGAAAGATCATTTCAATGCACATGTTATGAGAGAATTGAAACGAAATGCCTACATCATTGATCACTTGAGTGACTTGTTGTTTAGAATTGTTAATGATGTCAAAGGTGTACATAAACATGCTTCTATGGTCCAAACTCAGTTAGAACAAGTTGCTAAATCTCAAAGTGAGTTTCTCAATGAAATGAATAATAATATGAATGATCATGCCATTAGAGTAATGACTAGAGGAGGTAGAATGACTCGGGAGCCACTTTATCCTGAAGGTCGCCCCAAAAGAATTGAAAAAGACTCTCAAAGAATTAATATTGATGCACCTACTCCTTCTAAAAGAAAAATTAAAAAATGATAGGACTTTGCATACTTCTAGTGAACCTGAGGTAGAAAAACCTTCCGAGGATAGTAATGATGCTTCTATTTTTGATACTGAAGCACAATCTGGTAATGAAGATTCACCTAGTGATAATGATAATGACAATCATGATGTTCATGTAGATGCTCAACCAGACAATGATAAAGAACCAGATAATGATGTTGAAATAGAACTTGTTGTTGATCTTGATAACCCACCTTCTAGAAACAAACATTATGATAATAGAGATTTTGTTGCTAGAAAACATGGTAAAGAAAGAGAACCATCGGTTAAAAAACCCATGCCCTTTCCTCCTAAACCATCTAAGAATAAGGATGGGGAAGAATTTGAACGCTTTGTCGAAATGCTTAGGCCAGTATTTTTGCGTACTCGTTTGACTGATATTTTAAAGATGGCCCCATATGGAAAGGATCGAGAAGAGGGGTATAGAGGGGGGTGATTAGACCCTCAACAAGTAGAAGTGGCAACTTTTAAGTTTCTCAAGTTAAGGTGGAGTTTTAGCAAAAGTTTAAGCATTCGCAATACATTTCAAGCAAGCATGACAAGAGTATGAGCAGCGGAAAGAGTAAAGCATGCTAATTGCAAGAAAGTAAAGGGATGGGATTGGAGTGTGCAAATGCAATGAAGACACAAAGATTTTTGGCATGGTTCTGATAGGTGGAGCTATCATACATCCACGTTGATGGAGACTTCAACCCACGAAGGGTAACGGTTGCGTGAGTCCATGGAGGGCTCCACCCACGAAGGGTCCACAAAGAAGCAACCTTGTCTATCCCACCATGGCCATCGCCCACGAAGGACTTGCCTCACTCGGGTAGATCTTCACGAACTAGGCGACCTCCTTGCCCTTACAAACTTCTTGGTTCAACTGCACAATCTTGTCGGAGGCTCCCAAGCGACACCTAACCAATCTAGGAGACACAACTCTCCAAAAGGTAATAGATGTTGTGTTGATGATGAACTCCTTGCTCTTGTGCTTCAAATGATAGTCTCCTCAATACTCAACTCTCTCTTATAGATTTGGATATGGTGGAAAGATGATTTGAGTGGAAAGCAACTTGGGGAAGGCTATAAATCAAGATTCTTGTGGTAGGATTGGTATATCTTGATCTCAACACATGAGTAGGTGGTTCTCTCTCAGAAAATGTATGTTGGAAGTGTAGGCACGTTCTGATGGCTCTCTCATAGATGGAGAAGGGGGTGGAGTGGTATATATAGCCTCCACACAAAATCCAACCGTTACACACATTTGACCCAACTCTGTCTGACCGAATAGAAGAACTTGGTGAGACCGATTTAGTTCAAAATGTGAACGTTAGGAATCTCGGTGGGACTAACTGGAACAACTCGGTGGGACCGATGTGCTAGGGCTTAGGGAAAACATCAACTCGGTGGCACCGATTGCATCAACTCGGTGAGATTGAAGTGAAGCAATAAGGCAACAGAGAAAATGCCAAGCCAACTCGGTGAGACCAATCGCTATTTTGGTGAGACCGAAATATGCAACATGCAACAGAGAATTGGCAAGGCCACCTAGGTGAGACTGAAATCCCTATCGGTGTGACCGAACTATTAGGGTTTTTGGCAGTGGCTATGTCATATGAACTCGGTGGCACCAGATAGAAAGAATTGGTGGGGCCGAGTTAGAGTTTAGGGTTTTGACATATTTGTAATGATAATGTGGTTGAGGGCTTTGGAGCAATATCACTAAGCATTTTGAGCAAGAAAGCCATTAAGCAACACCGCATCCCATTTTAATAGTATACACTTTCCTATGGACTCAATGTGATCTTGGATCACTAAAAATGAAATGAAGAGTCTTGAGCTTTTGCCAATATGTGTCCTTAGCATTTTGAAGGGGTTCGACATCTTCTTGTCCTTTCCACACCATTGTTGAACTTTTCTGAAATGCACAAGAAAAAACCATTAGTCCAACAGAGATATGTTGACATTAATTACCAAAATCACCCAGGGAGCACTTGTGCTTTCAATCTCCCCTTTTTTGGTAATTGATGACAACATACATCAAAGCTTTAGGTAAATGATATGAAGAGTAGCAGGTAAAGCTTTGAAGAGACATGTAATATGCATAAGCTCCCCCTACATGTATGCAATCATGTGTAGATAGAATATACTAACACGTGAATGCATAACAGGACAGAGCAAGCAGAGAGTTACATGCATCTTGGCTATATGCACCATAGCAGATGATATGAACTAGAAATGTACCTCCATGTTTATGAATCCTTCTTGCAAACAATATGTACACAAGAAAGAGATCATCATGCACATGAGTGTGATGCATATACTTACCCTGTGGTCTTGAGCTGACTTTGGAAAGAGTGGACTTGAGAAAACAAGGTTAGATAACGCAATAACACTCCTAAGTAAAGCAGTTTCAGAAAACCACAAAAGTACCAAGACTGGGATGACATGCAATAGGGTGAGTATTGAGTACTTCATTTAGATATAGACATGTCCCCAAAGATTTAAACATGTGCAAATAAGTTCTGTCATGGACTTAACACGACAGATGTCCTAGCGAAAGTACTTAGATGTGGAGCCATCGCGACTAGGTTAGCTTAAAGGGGTTAATCGGGACAAAGGAAGCATAGAGTTTATACTGGTTCGGCCCCTTGTAACGAGGTAAAGGCTTACTCCAGTTTGGGGTTGTATTGCTTGGGTTTCGGTTACCAGGGAGTGAATCCGCTTGACCTAGTTCTTGACTTGTTGTTTCTTGAATTAACCCGCCGCTGGGTCACCCGTTTATATACATAGGTTGATGCCCGACAGCTTACAAAGTCCCAGCCGGCTCATACACAACGTGTCTGGCTCGGTGACTAACTAAACTTTCCTTACAATACAAGTTACACATATGGCGGTTCATCCTCTTAGGCCTCAAGTCGCCTCTGGGCTTTGGGCCTTCAATAGGCTTCCTTCACGACCCGCCATCTTCATCTTTAAGTCGTCAGTGGTGTGACCCGGCCCCTCCTAGGCGGGTTATACCTAATAGTTATATCCCCAACATTAGGCCCCAGGTTGATTTAAACTTGTTCACATCAATCTTGAGCGCTTGACTTGTCAAAATCTTGCATCGTCCATTTTACGCGCTTGCTGTAACCCGCCATGACGTCAACTCACAGAATCAGATTAACCCGCCATGATGTCATCTTGCATTAATTTCGCACGAGGCCCAGAATATCTTAGAAGATCCTTATCTTTAAATGAACATCCTGAAAATCGAGGCGTCCACATAGCCATATGATGGTTTCAGCCTCCTCGATTCCCGTGCATGCCTTCTATCCATCCTCTTATAAATAGGGACGGGGTCCTTTTCATTCTCCCCGCTTGCCTCCTCATCTTCGTCTTCCTCTCATGTCTCCTCTATAGACCCGAGCTCCGTCGCCGCCGACCTCCGTCCGCTGCACCAACTCAGGCCGATGCATCAACCTGACTGGGCCAGAAAACACCAGCGCGCTACCGCTGTCCATCAGCATCCGTAAGTGCTCATCTCCCCATGCCTCAGATCTGCACTAGGGTTTGTTGAGTTCTTCGGTGTTCTTTCACCGTTCTTCACCATTCCTCCGTAGCTGATACGTCTCCAACGTATCTATAATTTTTTATTGTTCCATGCTATTACATTATCTGTTTTGGATGTTTAATGGGCTTTATTATGCACTTTTATATTATTTTTGGGACTAACCTATTAACCGAAGGCCCAGTGCAAATTGATGTTTTTTTGCCTATTTCAGTGTTTCGCAGAAAAGGAATATCAGACGGAATCCAAACGGAATGAAACCTTAACGAGGATCTTTTTTGGAACAAACGCAATCCAGGAGACTTGGAGTGGAGGTCAAGGAAGCAGTGAGGCGGCCATGAGGTAGGGCAGCGTGCCCAGGGAGGGTAGGCACGCCCCCCACCCTTGTGGGCCCCACAGAGTTCCACCGACCTACTTCTTTCGCCTATATATACTCTTATACCCTGAAAACATCCAGGAGAGCCACAAAACCACTTTTCCACCGCCACAACCTTCTATACCAGTGTACATCAACACCATAGCATCTCCGATGATGTGTGAGTAGTTTACCACAGACCTTCGGGTCCATGGTTATTAGCTAGATGGCTTCTTCTCTCTCTTTGGTTCTCAATACAAAGTTCTCATCGATGTTCTTGGGGATCTATTTGATGTAATTATTTTTGCGGTGTGTTTGCCGAGATCTAATGAATTGCGGGTTTATGATTAAGATTATCTATGAACAATATTTGATTCTTCTCTGAATTCTTATATGCATGATTTGATATCTTTGCAAGTCTCTTCGAATTATCAGTTTGGTTTGGCCTACTAGATTGATCTTTCTTGCAATGGGAGAAGTGCTTAGCTTTGAGTTCAATCTTGCGGTGCTCGATCCCAGTGACAGAAAGGGAACCGACACGTATTGTATTGTTGCCATTGAGGATAAAAAGATGGGCTTTATATCATATTGCTTGAGTTTATCCCTCTACATCATGTCATCCTGCCTAATGCATTACTCTGTTCTTATGAACTTAATACTCTAGATGCATGCTGGATAGTGGTCGATGTGTGGAGTAATAGTAGTAGATGCAGAATTGTTTCGGTCTACTTGACATGGACATGATGCCTATGTTCATGATCGTGCCTAGATATCATCATAACTATGCACTTTTCTCAATTGCTCAGCAGTAATTTGTTCACCCACCGTAATATATGCTATCTTGAGAGAAGCCACTAGTGAAACCTATGGCCCCCGGGTCTACTTTATATCATATAAGTTTCCGATCTACAATTCTAGTTTACTATTTATTTTATTTTGCAATCTTTACTTTTCAATCTATACAACAAAAATACCAAAAATATTTATCTTATTATCTTTATCAGATCTCACTTTCGTCAGTGACCATGAAGGGATTGATAACCCCGTTATCGCGATGGCTGCGAGGTTCTTGTTTGTTTGTGCGGGTACTAGGTAATTTGTGTGTAGTCTCCTACTGGATTGATACCTTGGTTCTCAAAAACTGAGGGAAATACTTATGCTACTTTGCTGCGTCACCCTTTCCTCTTCAAGGGAAAACCAACGCATGCTCGAGAGGTAGCAGTAGCTCACCCCTTTTAATCTGAAAATAGTGTTGAAGGCGCGCGGAAGCTGTTTTACACCCCTTCTCAATTATAGGGATCATCTTTCTTATACAGAGAATCCTCAAGCAAACAAGTTCCTCTGCTGTCAGAACCTTTAGGTTTAGAATTTATTTCCTTTTCCAAACTGCGGCAAATCCAAAATTATAGAATCAATCTGCAGAATCTTGTTTGTCCGGCACTTAGCCAAATATTTACTCATAGATCTTAAGTATCATAATTGCCATGGTGGCTTAAACCATAAACCATGACTCGCCATATAACATTAGGCCCCATTGAGCCGCCAACATGTGCTTCATAACCTATATAACTTGGCAATATTTTCTCATGTAGTTCACAATGTCAAAAGCGAAATCCGTCACCTCTGGTTTAGAATTGACTTCATTTTCTGAACTGATGTAGATACATAGCCAATAGTCCTTCATGGTGGTTTAAAACATAACTTGTAACCCGCCAGGTGCCTGTCGGTTTAACTTTGCATCGCTTTTTAAATCACCAACTCAATGTTGACATAACCCAGCTATACTTTAACAGTTTAATCACATCTTAAACCATCTTGTTAGGCCGTGCACCCCAACCATGACTAAGACAGTTACGTCATGCGACTAGGTCCCGTCTACCGTCACAAAAGAAATGCTTCAGGAATATGTCAAAATCGTCTGCTTACCAGTGAAAAATTTCATTCACTGGCGTGTTCCAAATCCAGATGAAGTTAGACCTCAGTCGCAGAATAATGAGATTATTGTTTTTACTGATCACATGAACCGGGGTTTCACACCGCCCGGGTCAAAATTCTTCCATGATGTTCTGCATTTCTTTCAACTTCATCCTCAAGACATCGGACCCAATTCCATCTCAAATATATGCAATTTCCAAGTCTTCTGCGAAGTATACCTTCAAGAGGAGCCCAACGTTGAACTCTTCAGAGAATATTTTTATCTGAACCGCCAGAACAAGTTTACCAATGGACCCAGCTTAGAGCTTGGTGGAGTCTCAATTCAACGGCGGAGAGATGCCATTTTTCCTTATGCTCAGCTTCGAAGTCATCCCGAGGATTGGAATCAGACCTGGTTCTCTTGTCAAGACACATCTCCCGCCGACGAGAACCCCCTGCCAGGTTTTTGTGAACACCGGTTCAGCCCGAGCATCCTCTCCCTGAACGGCTTACCACTCCTGAACGAGCCAAACTTATGCCTACCTTTTCAAAGTTTATAGCACTACTGGGAAATGGGTTGACTGGTGTTGACTTGGTTAGCTGCTGGGTAGCCTGGAGGATTATACCTTTGAGCCGTCGACCCGGCTTAATGTGTGCCTACACGGGCGATGTCAAGGATCCGCCGCACCACTGCCAAACGCGTTTAACTGATAGCATGATCAATGAGATGACAAAAACACTTCTCAACGAAAGCTTGGAGAGCTGCAACAAAGTGGGGTTGAATCCCTTATGCACACTCAACCCGCCACCGGATGTAAGACTCTTCGGTTCATTTATTTCAATTTATTGTTCTTATGCTTTGCAAATCTCCAATCTTCTTGTAATTTGTGCAGGCTAGATCCGCCTTTTGAAAAAAGAAGTATGATGAGAAGGCAACCAAGAAGGCCAGGGCTAAGACTAAAGCCCTAAAGAAGAATAAAAAGAAACCAACCGCCTCTGATATGCTGAACTTGGATGATGATGATGAGTCGGAGGTAGACCTTGATTCCCTTGGCTCTTTTTTCAATTATCTTATTGACACTGATTGCTATTAGGATGACGCAGAAACCAGCCAGGCGGGAGATGAAGAGGTAACTATTTTTTCCTCCAACTCAGAGCCTTTGCCAAGACAAAAAATTCGACAAGTGACTCGGAAAGTAAGGTTTTATCACCCTTTAGCTTACTTGGATCCCAACTTTATTTTGAAGCAACAACAACATGAGAACCGGCGCAAAACTCGGACCAGCGGAGGCGGAGAACTTTCCTCTAGGTTACCCAACACACCAGCCCCACGCAAAGGCCGGAACGAGGTGCTTCAGAATTCCAACTCTTTTTATCCCAAGGCGGGTCTTATTCGGCAACCACTTAATCTTTCCTATTCAAATTATCAGGGGACTTCTAACTCTTCTTCTAGCGATTCATCTCAGACCCAGCTTTCGGCTTTCAAGACTGCCCCTGGGTAAACACTTTATCTTTGTTTTTTTCACATCTCTGCACATATACTGACCTTGTCTCTTTTTCCACAGTGGGATGGCATAGCCTAGCAAAAAGGCAAAAAATAATAAACCAGTCAAAGACCCAAAAATTCGTGAGCCGGAGAAGCAAGCACTAGTATCTGAGGCTTCTGTGCAACACCCGGAGGAGCTTGCTGATGACCCGCCACCAGAAAATCCTGGCGCCTCCACTGATCATACCATTATCGACCCTTTGGGTGCTAAACCGCCAAGCCCAATCAAGCCTTCTGAGCCAAATACTGAAGAAGTTCTAATCACTGGCACTAGTTTCCAAGAACCGGGGAATCCCACTGTCCTGGCGAAACACTTTGCCAAAGATGAATTGATTGAAAAACACAAAGTCAAGTTTGACATGGCCAACTATTCTCATCTGAGCATCAGTGAAATACTCCCCGGCTACCTCAACCAAGTGCACAGAAGCCGTGACGTTGAGATTGATATGGTCAAGCAAATACATCAAATATGAGGTATGAAATTTTCATTCGTCTGTGTAAGATATATTCCTTCAGCCCCCCAAGTGTACTAAATATGATAGAACTTAATATGTTGTAGACTTTTAAATAGCCTTATATATATCAAAGTCAAAATGAGTAGCCCCTAAGAGTCGGCTTAAACTATCAAGTTAAGCCGGGGCTTTATATTTATAGCGATCAATTTTGCACCTGTAGCCCCCAAGGGTCGGTTTAATCAACATGAATAAGCCGCAACTTTATCACCATTATCATTAATCAAATCTCACCTTATAGCCCTCATAGTCCGGGTTACCTTTGAAAAAAGATGAACCGGATTTGCCTGTTACTGCTTGATAAAAGAAACTTTCTGCAGCCATTAGCCCCCAAGTGCCAAGTGTTATTGCTTGCAAAGGGCTTGGGACTTTTTCTGCATTCATACTGTGAAATAACTGTTGATAATTATCTGACCTTTTATTTACAGGAAGCCTCAACTCAATTTCAATCTCAATTGGCCGATGTAAAAAAACCGACTTGAACTGCAAGAAGCTGAGACCCTGAAGGCTGACTCCAAGTTCAAATTTAGATTGGATGAATCAGAAAAGCCAAAAACCAGGTTTAATGCCGAGAAAGCCGCCTGGGCTGAAGAAAAAGCTGCCCTGGTAGAGAGACCTGAAAAAGCTGAAGCCTCCTTGCAAGAGGTCACCACAGAACTTATCGGTTTAAAGCGTCATATCACGTAGATGACCTCTGTCACACCCTAGCTAGTTCAAGCATTAGAATGTGCATCATGTTTAAATTCCTCTTAAATTTGAATTGGGGAAGACAGAACCCCCAACACACCCCCCTTGGAAACAACTAGGGTTTACTAAAAATATTTTCAATGAACCTGAAATGCCCTTCTAAAAAGTTCACCCTCTTTGTCCTTAGGTTAGAACCTCTGGCAAAATTGGTGCACAATTTTCTAGGTCAACAGAAGGTCATTGAATTAAATCATAAGTATTTGAATTTGGGCATTTAAATGCTATAAAATAATCTAAATGCTCAAATAATTCTGGGAATAAATGTTTCCTGTTGGAAATAATCTAAACAGAGGCCACATTTATTTTCAGGATTTTTGGAAATGTTTTAGTATTTTATTTAAAGCTAAACAGTTGCAGTTAAATAGAAAACAGAAACTAAATAAGAAAAGAGGAGAAAGAAGCCCACCTGGGCCTTACCTGCTGGCCCAGCCACCTGGCTCCCAGCCACCTGGCTCGGCCCAGCCTGCTGGCGCTGCCAGTCATCGTCCTCCTCGCTCCAGAAGGACGCGGAGCGCGTGGCCGGCGCCCGCGGCCACACGCCGGCCACCCTCCTGCTTCCGCCGACGCCCGGGAGACTCCCTGAAGTGCCACGCGACCCCCCACGTCTCCCTCTCGCACTCGCTCACTCTCCCCCTCGTCTCCCTCTCTCTCTCCCGCGACGGCCGAGCGCGTACCTCGCCGCCGATCGCCGTAGTTGCCACCACAGACACCCCCTCGCCCCTCCGACGAGCCCATTAGCTCCGCCTCGACTCCCTCGTCCTCCCCACCGAGCCACGCATCGCCGGAGGCCCTGCATCGCCGCCTTCGCCCTCGTCTTCAACCTCGGGCACCGAGCTCTCCGGTCGAATTCGCCGCCGCCAGGACCTCCCCGAGCCCGCTGACCCCCTCTCCGACTCCGCTTGTGAGCTCCTCTTCCTTTCCCCTAGTTCCCGTGCTCGATTACGCCTCGTAGCCACCGCCCCCTCCGAGCCCGAGCGCTCCTCGCCCCCGGCCATGCCGCCGTCGTGGCTACGGCCGTGCAAGCACGCGTCCGAGCGCCTCACCGTGCTCAGCAGCACCAGGGACCCGTAGCCACCACCAGTTCTTCCTCCCATGCACCGCAGCCTCGAAACTCCGGCCGCCGCCACGAGCTCGATTCCGGCGAGCTCGCTCCACCCCAGCTCCTCCCACTTGCCCCACTAGATGCTCACGAGCCCCAGCTACGCGTGGCACGTCTCCGCCGTCGATTTGGTCATCGGAGGACCAAATCCGAAGCCCTCCGCCGTCTCGGGCCTCGCCGGCGTCGAGCCGCCGACGAGTTGACCTAGTTTGACCCCTGGGTGGGCCCAGGAAGACCCCCCCCCCGAGTCTATGACAGGTGGGGCCGGTCGGCTAACTAAATTAGGATTAGTCTTAATTAATTTTAATTAAATCAGTCACTGACATGTGGGCCCAGGCCCCACTGACAACTAATTAGTGTTAATCTAATTTTGCTAATTAGCTGAGAGGCTGACAGAAGGGGCCCACCAGTCAGGTTTGACCTGGGCTGGCGCCTTTGACCTGCTGACGTCACCCTGACGCAGTAATTGATTTTCTGGATTTATTCTTATTCAGGAAATTCCAGAAAATAGTTCAAACTTCAAAAATTCATAGAAATTCAACCATAGCTCCAAATGAGATAAATTATATATGAAAAATTATCAGAAAAATTCAATCTATCCAACTGTAATGGTTTCATGCATGACAAAACAAGTTACCTTGCTGTTTAGGCAGAATAAGTAAAAGCACTATTAAGGCCATGTTTAATGAGCTAATATTTGAATCTTTGATTCAAATGAGTTCATTCCTTTCTAATATAACTTGCATTAGGCCAAGACACATTCATATTGCCATGTCATAGCATGCATCATATTGTTGCATATCGTCATGTGTTGATTGTATTACGATGTGTTCTTCGTGGTAGGTTCTGCCTCCGAGGATATCCACGAGTATCCAACTGAAGGGCAGTATCCCACTACCACTCCATCAGGCAAGCAACCATTGATCATTCCGATACAAACCCATGTTCTCACTTCTGCTCTTGTTTACTGCATTAAGACAACGCGATTCAAACTGCTGTGTGCTACGGTAGTTGAAACCTTATCCTCTGCATGACCTGTCATTGCCACAGTAACTAGATGAAACCCACTAGCATGTGTAGGAGTTGATTGAGCCATGTATGTGATTCTTACCTTGCTATGCCTGCTATGCTTAGAGTTGTGTCAGGTCTGGTTCATCTGGGAGATGGGCTAGAGTGAAATGCTTATGCCGGTAATGTGAGGGATGCGTTGAACATGTCTTGGTAAAGGTATCGATGAGAGGCCATGTAGGAGTACATGGTGGGTTGTTTCATTGAGGCCGTCCCTAAGCACTGAGATCTGTATGCGTGATTTAAGATTCAGCTACTACCACACATTGGGCCCTGAAATATGACCCCGCTCGACTTACTGACCCCTCTCGCCTCTGTCCAGGAGTTTCAACTAGTTTCTGGTGTTTGTAGGACACGTGTTGGCGGCCGTGCGTAGCGCTGACCCTAGGGGTGGGCTATGTTGCGGTAGATACACCGTGGCACGGTGTACCGAGTCACCCGTTTGGTGTCGCGGGAACCCTGTTCACATCGTTTGGGGCCGTTGAGGACACCCCGGCCGGATTTCCTTGCGGATGGAACCTGAATAGGCGATAAACCTGGACTAGAGACTTGTGAGGTTAGTCAGGTCGTGGTCTACACCCACGTCGGTTTTCGCTTGAAGTCTGCCGAGCACATGTCGTGTGCAGACGCTAAGTGGTGGAAACATGTGTGACGAAGTACACCCCTGCAGGGTATAAAACTATTCGAATAGCCGCGTCCGCGGTAAAGGACTACTTGGTTGCATATACAGTTCATAGACAAGTTAATGGATACTACTAAAAGACTCAAGATAAAGTGTGAGTACCGAGGATGGCCCTCTCGTAGGATGACGAGGGAGGATCCCCGGTGGAGTATTGTGTTGGTGAGTAGTGGACTCGTGTGCGAAAACTATTTTACTGGTGAAGTTCCGTAGGATAGCTTAGCCAAGAGTCAAAGCTGGCTTGCTGCATCAACCCCACCGCCTTCTTGAGAATAAGCATGTATAGTAGGTTCTGATGTAAGACTTGCTGAGTACCTTTGTACTCATGTTTTGCTTATTTATTGTTTTCAGACGACAACACTGCCCCCTCCGATGGGTTCTATGTAGACCTTGACGTCGATGAGTGACTAGCCACCCAGGTGGTGACCCTGGCCATGGAGGGCCTATGTAGATAGACAGGCTTCGAGATGCCTTCTTTCTTTCTAGAGTATGTACCCAGACTAGTTGCTTCCGCATGTGCTTGTATGTTTGTATGACTTGAGTGTCGGGTCATGTGACCCCTATCTATATGAACATGTTATGTATGGCTCTCTGGATCCTTTAAATAAAGTACTTGAGTTGTAGAGTTTTGTTGTGATGCCATGTTGTATGTACTCATATCAGGCATATTGTGTGTATGATTGAAATGCTTGGTATGAGTGGGATCCGACAATCTAGTTGTTTATCCTTGACAGCCTTTCTTATGGGGAAATGTAGTCTAGTGTTCCTCGAGCCATAGTAGTCCGCTACAGCCCGGTTCACCGGAGTCCTGCTAGCCCAGCACTACTGCTCAGGACACTTGACTGGCCGGCATGTGTTTCACTTCGTCCCTATGTCTGTCCCTTCGGGGAAATGTCACACGGTGACTTCCGGAGTCCTGCCTAGCCTGCTACAGCCCGGGGTTCCCCGGAGTCCTGTTAGCCCAGTGCTACAGCCCGGAATCACTCGTTGATGACCGACATGTTCGATGTGATTCATGTATGCCTGTCTCCATAGGTCTGTGCCGCTTTGGGTTCACGACTAGCCATGTCGGCCCGGGTTCTCTGTCATATGGATGCTAGCGACACTGTCATATACGTGAGCCAAAAGGCGCAAACGGTCCCGAGCCATGGTAAGGCGTCACCCGTGGGATACCGTGCGTGAGGCCGCAAAGTGATATGAGGTGTTACCGGCTAGATCGATGTGACTTGGAATCAGGGTCCTGACAGTGTTGGTATCAGAGCCAGGTTGCCTGTAGGTTCGTTGAGCCAAACTGGTCGATGTCGAGTCTAGAAATGCTCTAGTTATATGTAGGGGAATTGATTGTGGGAGGGAACGTAAGGTTCTTTTACTCCTTTACCTATGCCTCTGATCTGAGTCATTCTCTTCTCATTCAACGTGGGTTAAGGACTAGGCTCTCTTCTTCTATGAGGTTCACGTGTTACTAATCCGTAGTAGCTTATAGGATTGTTGTTACAAGCCCCAGTTCAGTTCTACTGCTTTAGTATGTTGCTAATTGGATCAGAATCTTGATATGATGTTGTTGAGTGGTATTGCGAACTGTTGTGGATGACTCAAATCTTTTTCTGAGCATTTACAGCTGTTATGCTGTCCAATTTTCCCTAGAAATTCTGATGCCTTTGCATTGTGGTTGTGCTTTCAGATGGCCAACCATGTTCAAAATCAAGTGGTTCGCCTGACCCGGTGCCTCGACGTGCCCGGTCATACTGCTATGTTAGTCCGGGTAATGATCGAGACGGGCTACCGTTGGTATCCCGAATACACCGTCGAAGAGCAGTTCCGTGACTTTAATCAAAGCCAATATCTCTACACCATCAGGATATTTCCTTCTTATCCTGGATCTACCGAGCCCCTTCACTGTTCCTATGGACTCGGGGTTACCGTTGAGATGGCTGTGCAGGATGCTGCCTATTCCATGATGACCATCTTGCGAGTCTGGACTGGCCTGCTTCGGAACACCGACTTCCGTTACATGCCAGCTTCACTTCCGGGAGCGCAAGGGTATCTTCAGGCTATCTATGCTGACTCCACTCAGGAGGACTCATTAACTCGTACCACTGCCGAGATGCTCGAAGATAAGGACCGAGAGAATCGGGCCTTGAGGTTGGAGCTTTTTAATACCCGTGCTGATCATTGGGCCACATTGACTCGGTTTGCACCTGCGGTGCAAGATGGATGTATGGATACAAGGGATCTATATCCTGTGAGATCAGCTCTGCCAGACATGGTGGATTGGCGTGATGTGGGAGGCATCACCCCACCCCGTGGTCCCCGCAGGCCACCGTTTGTTGGTCCAAGACCTCATCCTAGCCCCTTTGGTCCACAGGCTCCTCAGGACTGTCTGTTCCCGGATGGTCATGTTGAACTTCCAGGCTACGGAGGCGACTTCTATGAGAACTACTACGGAGCTGTCTGAGTTAGTAGTAGTACCACTAGTATTGTAGTAGTTGTATCTCCACTGTCCTGTGTGACTTGGGGAATATGACTTTGTGTGTAATCAATTCCGGAGGTGTAGACAAATAATGTATAGGAGCTTGGAATGCCTCTGATGAGATATAATGTCTTTCATCATAGTTGTACTGTAGCCTGGGCTTGTACTGAACTATGTATGATGTGTATGACCGTTGGTATATATATGGCAGTTTTATATTACCATGACATACGGATGAACATCTCAGCATTCTGTGTTATCCATTACATTCTGCACTTCCTTGCTAAGTTTGAGCCATCCTTGTCTAAACCGTTGTCTTGTTTCCTCTTAGGATGGTCAACACTCGCAACAACCCTGCTGCCCCGGAGCAGGGGGAAGCCAGTGCAGCTAGAGGTGAGAATCTGCCTCACCCGCCTTCTCTGGCCGAAGTGATGCTAGAGGCGGAAAGAAACAAGCGTGAGACTAACCGCCTGCTAGAGCGGATTGAGCAGAACACTGCATGCCACCCGCGAAATGACTTGGTGTCAATCAATGACTTTATCAAGCTATACCCGCCAAAGTTTAATCACTTCGTCGAGCCCCTCGACGCGGATGACTAGCTTCGCAGCATCACCCACAAGCTACGTTCTGCCAACGTAGCCGAAGCCGACAAGGTTACCTATGCTGCCTATCACCTCGAAGGCCCTGCTAGCCTTTGGTGGGAAAACTTCGAAGCTATGCGCCCGGTCGGCCAAATCACTTCTTGGGCTGAATTCAGTGAGGCTTTCCATGAGCATCACATTCCGGAAGGTCTCATGGATCGCAAGAGGGAGGAGTTCTGCAACTTCACCCAAGGAAGACTAACTGTGGATGCATATAGTCGTGAATTTGGGAATCTGGCACGCTATGCCCCTGAAGAGGTTTCTACTGACGCTAAGAACCAGGCAAGGTTCCGCAAGGGACTTAGCCCTGAGCTTCGCCGCGATCTCCGTCTGCACGAGTGCACATCTTTTCAAAAACTGGTCAATAAAGCCATCAGCGCTGAGACAGGCCAGACTGATTATGAAGCTTCACGCAAGCACTCCCGTGATTTTGGCTCTTCATCCGGCTCGGGAGCTCAGAAGCGCCGGGTGTGGATCCCAAGCACGGCACTACCACCCAGGTTCATCCCGAGGCCATCCTTTGAGGCACCTCGTCCCAACTAGCAATTTGCACCGCCCAAGCCCTATGGTGGCCCCGCTGCTAATGTTGCTCCACGCCCCAATGTGGTGACATGCTTTAAGTGTGGAGAGCCGGGTCACTATAGCCGAGAGTGTCCCCAGAACAACAACTCCAATCAAACTGGGAAGTTCGTTGGCCGTGGTAAGCCAGCGGGGAAAACATTTTACGCCAAGCCGGCCACCACTGCACGTGGCCATGTCAACTATGTTTCAGCCGAGGAGGCTCATGAGGATCCCAACATCGTCCTTGGTACGCTCCTTGTTAACTGCCATCCGGCATCCGTTCTTTTCGATACTGGAGCATCTCATTCATTCATATCCGAGAGCTATGCTCGATTGCATAACACGACATTCTATGACATGCCCACTTCCATGGTAATTCAAACCCCGGGTTCCAAATGGCAAACTTCTAGAGTAAGCCATGGGAACGAAATTCTTGTCGACAGACTTGTCTTCCTTGCATCCTTAATAGCTCTCAAGTCCTCTGACATAAATATCATCTTGGGTATGGACTGGATGTCAGCTCATTATGCTAAGATCGATTGTGCCACTAGAACCGTTCAACTTACTCACCCATCGGGCAAGACAGTCAATGTCTTAACTCGAGTGGCCAAGCGCCAGCTTTACTCTCTAAATGCTAACCCTCTTCCAGACCTTGAGGATGTTCCAGTAGTCCGAGACTTTCCGGATGTTTTTCCAGAAGAACTGCCAGGTGTTCCACCTGACAGGGATGTTGAGTTCGTGATAGACCTTGTCCCAGGAACCGTTCCAATCTCTAGAAGACCCTACAAGATGGCACCCTTAGAACTAGCCGATCTTAAGAACCAACTCGATGAGTCCTTGAAAAAGGGTTTCATCCGTCCTAGTTCCTCTCCTTGGGCTTACCCCGTCCTCTTCGTCAAGAAGAAGGATGGAACAGATCGAATGGTTGTGGATTACCGACCTGTCAATTTGGTCACCATCAAGAACAAATATCCGCTTCCCAGGATCAACGATCTGTATGATCAGCTCGCTGGATCCTCAGTCTTTTCCAAGATGGATTTGAGGTTGGGCTACCATCAAATCAAAATCAGAAACGGGGACATTCCCAAAACGGCCTTTGTTACTCGTTATGGCTAATACGAGTACACCGTGATGTCCTTCGGTTTAACCAATGCCCCAGCCACCTTTTCCCGGTTAATGAACTCGGTTTTCATGGAGTACTTGGACAAATTTGTCGTAGTATACCTCGATGACATACTCATCTACTCCAAGAATGAAGAAGAACATGCCGAACATCTAAGGCTGGTATTGATGAAACTTCAAGAGCATCGCCTTTATGCCAAATTCTCCAAGTGTGAATTTTGGTTGCCAGAAGTGACCTATCTAGGCCATGTAATTTCTGGTAAGGGTATTGTTGTCAATCCCGAGCGAGTTCAAGCCGTCCTTGATTGGACTCCACCTGAGACGGTTAAGCAAGTTCGGAGCTTCCTTGGCTTAGCGAGCTATTGCCGCCGCTTCGTCGAAAATTTCTCCAAGGTTGCTAAACCTCTAACTGAACTCCTCAAGAAGGATAAAAAGTTCGAGTGGACTCCACAGTGCGAGTTCAGTTTTCAGGAACTGAAAAGACGCCTGACATCTGCTCCCGTACTGGTACCACCAGATTTCTCCAAGGACTTTATTATCTATTGCGAC
Organism: Triticum urartu; assembly: GCF_003073215.2. NCBI lineage: Eukaryota > Viridiplantae > Streptophyta > Magnoliopsida > Poales > Poaceae > Triticum > Triticum urartu. The sequence continues at coordinate 236,834,683 of NC_053027.1, read as the reverse complement.
GCCTCGCGACAAGGACTAGGTTGGATACTCATGCAAGATCGTCAGGTAATTGCCTATGCTTCACGGCAATTACACCCACATGAGGAAAATTATCCCACACATGATCTAGAGCTTGCAGCTATAGTCCATGCACTTAAAACCAGGCGACATTACCTTCTCGGTAATCGTTGCGAGATCTTCACCGATCACCAAAGTTTGAAATATATCTTCACCCAACCAGATTTGAATCTCAGGCAAAGACGTTGGGTCGAGTTGATCTCGGATTACGACTTAGGAATAACTTACACCCCAGGCAAAGCCAATGTCATGGCTGATGCGCTAAGCCGTAAGTCCTATTGTAACAACCTGATGTTACAACAAAGTCAACCACTTCTCCATGAGGAATTTCGTAAGCTTAATCTTCACATTGTTCCTCGAGGATTCCTATCCACCCTGGTGGCGAAACCTACCCTTATGGATCAAATCATAGCTGCCCAGAAGCGTGATAAGGGCATATCCCGGATTAAGGAAAACATCGCTAGCGGAGTTGCTAAATGTTTCTCCATGGATGAGCGAGGTGCTGTCTTTTTCGAGAACCATTTGGTGGTTCCCAAGAAACAACATCTACGCCAGTTGATCCTTAAGGAAGCTCATGAATCCCCTCTCACCATTCATCCCGGTAGTACTAAAATGTATCAAGACCTACGCCAGAGGTTTTGGTGGACTAGGATGAAGAGAGAAATCGCTCAATACATTGCTAGCTGCGACGTCTGTCGTCGTGTTAAAGCAGAGCATCAATGTCCTGCTGGCACCCTTCAACCTTTGGCTATTCCTGAATGGAAATGGGATAAAATCAGTATGGATTTCATCACTGGGTTTCCCAGGACCAAGAGAGGGAATAATGCCATCTTCGTTGTGATCGACCGACTTTCCAAAGTAGCCCACTTTCTACCTATTCGTGAGAGTATCACTGCTAGCCAGCTAGCTGATCTATACAACTCCCGAATAGTATCTCTTCATGGTGTTCCATTGGAAATTAACTCAGACCGTGGGAGTCTCTTCACCTCTCGATTTTGGGAAAGCTTCCAAAATACTATGGGAACTCGTCTCTCTTTTAGTACCGCCTTCCATCCTCAATCAAGTGGTCAAGTAGAGCGAGTCAATCAAATTCTGGAAGATATGCTCCGAGCTTCTATTATCTCGTTCGGAATGAGTTGGGAGAAATGCCTTCCATTCGCGGAGTTTGCCTATAACAATAGTTATCAAGCTAGTTTGGGAAAAGCTCCTTTCGAAGTTCTCTATGGACGAAAATGTCGAACGCCTCTTAACTGGTCAGAAACCGGGGAAAGACAACTCTTTGGCCCGGATATGATTCAGGAAGCAGAAGAGCAGGTTCGCATTATTCGTGAGAAACTGAAAACAGCCCAATCTCGTCAAAAGAGTCAATATGATCGTAAACATAAACCTACGACTTATGAAGGCGACGAGAAGGCCTACCTTCGGGTTACTCCGTTAAAGGGAACCCATCGTTTCGGTATCAAAGGCAAATTGGCTCCTCGTTACATTGGACCCTTTCGCATTCTTGCCAAACGAGGAGAAGTTGCCTACCAATTGGAACTACCTCCGCATCTTTCCAGAGTTCACGATGTCTTCCACGTTTCACAACTCAGGCATTGCTTCGCGGATCCTATCCGTGGAGTGGATCACGAAACGCTTGATCTACAAGATAACCTTTCTTATCGGGAATATCCCGTTCGTATCCTTGATCAAGCCGAGCATACCACTCGACGTCATAATATCAAGTTTCTCAAGGTTCAATGGTCACACCATTCCGAGGAAGAAGCCACTTGGGAAAGGGAGGATCGTCTTCGACTTGAGTACCCCACCTTCTTCCCGGAGGATCCTAAATCTCGGGACGAGATTCTTTTGAGTGGGGGTGAGTTGTCACACCCTAGCTAGTTCAAGCATTAGAATGTGCATCATGTTTAAATTCCTCTTAAATTTGAATTGGGGAAGACAGAACCCCCAACACACCCCCCTTGGAAACAACTAGGGTTTACTAAAAATATTTTCAATAAACCTGAAATGCCCTTCTAAAAAGTTCACCCTCTTTGTCTTAGGTTAGAACCTCTGGCAAAATTGGTGCACAATTTTATAGGTCAACAGAAGGTCATTGAATTAAATCATAAGTATTTGAATTTGGGCATTTAAATGCTATAAAATAATCTGAATGCTCAAATAATTCTGGGAATAAATGTTTCCTGTTGGAAATAATCTAAACAGAGGCCACATTTATTTTCAGGATTTTTGGAAATGTTTTAGTATTTTATTTAAAGCTAAACAGTTGCAGTTAAATAGAAAACAGAAACTAAATAAGAAAAGAGGAGAAAGAAGCCCACCTGGGCCTTACCTGTGCTGGCCCAGCCACCTGGCTCGGCCCAGCCACCTGGCTCGGCCCAGCCTGCTGGCGCTGCCAGTCGTCGTCCTCCTCGCGCCAGAAGGACGCGGAGCGCGTGGCCGGCGCCCGTGGCCACACGCCGGCCACCTCCTGCTTCCGCCGACGCCCGGGAGACGCCCTGAAGTGCCACGCGACCCCCCACGTCTCCCTCTCGCACTCGCTCACTCTCCCCCTCGTCTCCCTCTCTCTCTCCCGCGACGGCCGAGCGCATACCTCGCCGCCGATCGCCGTAGTTGCCACCATAGACACCCCCTCGCCCCTCCGACGAGCCCATTAGCTCCGCCTTGACTCCCTCGTCCTCCCCACCGAGCCACGCATCACCGGAGGCCCTGCATCGCCGCCTTCGCCCTCGTCTTCAACCTCGGGCACCCGAGCCATCTCCGGTCGAATTCGCCGCCGCCAGGACCTCCCCGAGCCCGCTGACCCCCTCTCCGACTCCGCTGTGAGCTCCTCTTCCTTTCCCCCTAGTTCCCGTGCTCGATTACGCCTCGTAGCCACCGCCCCCTCCGAGCCCGAGCGCTCCTCGCCACCGGCCATGCCACCGTCGTGGCTACGGCCGTGCAAGCACGCGTCCGAGCGCCTCACCGTGCTTCAGCGCAGCACCAGGGACCCGTAGCCACCACCAGTTCTTCCTCCCATGCACCGTAGCCTCGAAACCGACCTCGCCCGAACTCCGGCCGCCGCCACGAGCTCGATTCCGGCGAGCTCGCTCCACCCCAGCTCCTCCCACTTGCCCCACTAGATGCGCACGAGCCCCAGCTACCGTAGCACGTCTCCGCCGTCGATTTGGTCACCGGAGGACCAAATCCGAAGCCCTCCGCCGTCTCGGGCCTCGCCGGCGTCGAGCCGATGGCGAGTTGACCCAGTTTGACCCCTGGGTGGGCCCAGGAAGACCCCCTGAGTCTATGAAAGGTGGGCCGGTTCGGCTAACTAAATTAGGATTAGTCTTAATTAATTTTAATTTAATCAGTCACTGACATGTGGGCCCAGGCCCCACTGACAACTAATTAGTGTTAATCTAATTTTGCTAATTAGCTGAGAGGCTGACAGAGGGGCCACCAGTCAGGTTTGACCTGGGCTGGCGCCTTTGACCTGCTGACGTCACCCTGACGCAATGCTGACGCAGTAATTGATTTTCTGGATTTATTCTTATTCAGGAAATTCCAGAAAATAGTTCAAACTTCAAAAATTCATAGAAATTCAACCATAGCTCCAAATGAGATAAATTATATATGAAAAATTATCAGAAAAATTCAATCTATCCAAACTGTAATGGTTTCATGCATGACAAAACAAGTTACCTTGCTGTTTAGGCAGAATAAGGAAAAGCACTATTAAGGCCATGTTTAATGAGCTAATATTTGAATCTTTGATTCAAATGAGTTCATTCCTTTCTAATATAACTTGCATTAGGCCAAGACACATTCATATTGCCATGTCATAGCATGCATCATATTGTTGCATATCGTCATGTGTTGATTGTATTACGATGTGTTCTTCGTGTAGGTTCTGCCTCCGAGGATATCCACGAGTATCCAACTGAAGGGCAGTATCCCACTACCACTCCATCAGGCAAGACCATTGATCATTCCGATACAAACCCATGTTCTCGCTTCTGCTCTTGTTTACTGCATTAAGACAACGCGATTCAAACTGCTGTGTGCTACGTTAGTTGAAACCTTATCCTCTGCATGACTTGTCATTGCCACAGTAACTAGATGAAACCCACTAGCATGTGTAGGAGTTGATTGAGCCATGTATGTGATTCTTACCTTGCTATGCCTGCTATGCTTAGAGTTGTGTCAGGTCTGGTTCATCTGGGAGATGGGCTAGAGTGAAATGCTTATGCCGGTAATGTGAGGGATGCGTTGAACATGTTTTGGTAAAGGTATCGATGAGAGGCCATGTAGGAGTACACGGTGGGTTGTTTCTTGAGGCCGTCCCTAAGCATGAGATCTGTATGCGTGATTTAAGATTCAGCTACTACCACACATTGGGCCCTGAAATATGACCCGCTCGACTTACTGACCCTCTCGCCTCTGTCCAGGAGTTGCAACTAGTTTCTGGTGTTTGTAGGACACGTGTTGGCGGCCGTGCGTAGCGCTGACCCTAGGGGTGGGCTATGTTGCGGTAGATACACCGTGGCACGGTGTACCGAGTCACCCGTTTGGTGTCGCTGGAACCCTGTTCACATCGTTTGGGGCCGTTGAGGACACCCCGGCCGGATTTCCTTGCGGATGGAACCTGAATAGGCGATAAACCTGAACTAGGGACTTGTGAGGTTAGTCCGGTCGTGGTCTAAACCCACGTCGGTTTTCGCTTGAAGTCTGCCGACCACATGTCGTGTGCAGACGCTAAGTGGTGGAAACACGTGTGACGAAGTACGCCCCTGCAGGGTATAAAACTATTCGAATAGCCGCGTACATGGTAAAGGACTACTTGGTTGCATATACAGCTCATAGACAAGTTAATGGATACTACTAAAAGACTCAAGATAAGTGTGAGTACCGAGGATGGCCCTCTCGTAGGATGACGAGGGAGGATCCCCGGTGGAGTATTGTGTTGGTGAGTAGTGGACTCGTGTGCGAAAACTATTTTACTGGTGAAGTTCGTAGGATAGCTTAGCCAAGAGTCAAAGCTGGCTTGCTGCATCAACCCCACCGCCTTCTTGAGAATAAGCATGTATAGTAGGTTCTGATGTAAGACTTGCTGAGTACCTTTGTACTCATTTTGCTTATTTATTGTTTTCAGACGACAACACTGCCCCCTCCGATGGGTTCTATGTAGACCTTGACGTCGACGAGTGACTAGCCACCCAGGTGGTGACCCTGGCCATGGAGGGCCTATGTAGATAGACAGGCTTCGAGATGCCTTCTTTCTTTCTAGAGTCTGTACCCAGACTAGTTGCTTCCGCATGTGCTTGTATGTTTGTATGACTTGAGTGTCGGGTCATGTGACCCCTATCTGTATGAACATGTTATGTATGGCTCTCTGGAGCCTTTAAATAAAGTACTTGAGTTGTAGAGTTTTGTTGTGATGCCATGTTGTATGTACTCATATCAGGCATATTGTGTGTATGATTGAAATGCTTGGTATGAGTGGGATCCGACAATCTAGTTGTTTATCCTTGACAGCCTTTCTTATGGGGAAATGTAGTCTAGTGTTCCTCGAGCCATAGTAGTCCGCTACAGCCCGGTTCACCGGAGTCCTGCTAGCCCAGCACTACTGCTCAGGACACTTGACTGGCCGGCATGTGTTTCACTTCGTCCCTATGTCTGTCCCTTCGGGGAAATGTCACACGGTGACTTCCGGAGTCCTGCCTAGCCTGCTACAGCCCGGGGTTCCCCGGAGTCCTGTTAGCCCAGTGCTACAGCCCGGAATCACTCGTTGATGACCGACATGTTCGATGTGATTCATGTATGCCTGTCTCCATAGGTCTGTGCCGCTTTGGGTTCACGACTAGCCATGTCGGCCCGGGTTCTCTGTCATATGGATGCTAGCGACACTGTCATATACGTGAGCCAAAAGGCGCAAACGGTCCCGGGCCATGGTAAGGCGTCACCCGTGGGATACCGTGCGTGAGGCCGCAAAGTGATATGAGGTGTTACCGGCTAGATCGATGTGACTTGGAATCGGGGTCCTGACAACCTCCGCCATTTTTGGTAAGCAAAACTTAAATATTGCAATGACTTTCCGCCCTCCTCTTTGTAAGCCGCCTGGTGACTTGACCATCTTATGTTATGCAGGCCCCAGGAGTAGCAATCTTGGTCAAGAGATGCTGATAAAACTCAAGGCGGTTTATACATTGGTGGAACATTATATACCGGTACCCAACGCACCATAGCCACTATCTCTCCAACCAGCCAAGCACCATCCCTTCTTAGTGATGTCTTAAGAAAACTTTTTGTCCTGCCCGCAAGAATTGAAGCAATCAAGCGGTCAGCCACCAGAGCCGGTGCCATTACGGCTTTAAGCCGGGAGAAGGCATGGCAGGCGGAATTAGACCCGGCCGAGCTAGCTACTGGCTGCCCCAGTGTCAAAGAGGATGGATCTCCCTTTGATAAGAAGGACTTTGCTGCTTGTGTGAAAGAGATGCATCCGTTGGCGAGTCTTATTATTGAAGAAATAGATCTGTCAAAATATCAGGCGGCTTATACAGCGGACAATCAGAAAATGCCAACGCCGGCTTACAAAATGGTGGATCTCATCCCTCCAATCCGTAAGCATACTTTCGCCCCTAAAATTTATCTATCTAAGCTTATCGATGATAAAGCTGAATTTCAAGCATTGACTAGCATCAATTGGTCATCGCCAAACTTCTAGACGATGAAGGAAGAAGAAGAACTGGCGCGGGATGACCCGGAAGCCTCAAGCCACCAAGAACAAGAAAATTGATCCGGTGAACGGCTCATAATCTGCTTCATCAGACATTGTCTGAAGAACACTTAATCATCTGGGCTTGCAGAGCCATGTAATAGACTTAGCAAAACAATGATCTGTCGTGCCATCGTGCATGTTTTATCCTCTGGAAAATTGATGGTACTTTATTCTTTTGCGTTGAAAGATTATGGAAAGTAGATCATGTTATCTCATAATGCATATGCACACATGGAAGAAAAAACGCCCTGGCGGTTTTCGTTAGGGCGGGTCATAACATCCAATATGATATATCCTGGTGACTTAAAGTCTAGAACCATGATGGTTTGAAAAAACCAAATACTTATTCAAATATGATATCATACCTGTAGACCAATAGCATATCGGTGCTATAAATATGTAAGTTTGCAAGCCGGAAGCTTGACATAAATCCAAAAGAGTGCAGCTCGATTCTGTTTTTCAAAAAAAATCGTTTTTATCCCATAAGCTGGCTCTCACGTGACATAAATCCATTGTTTTAACGTTGACAAATTCCGGGTCTTAAAAAAGAGTAACTTGTCAAGAGTACAAACGGGCCACATAGCGAAGAGACTGCGACAACGGGTGAGTTTGTCCTAGCTCTCTGTAAGCCAGCTCTCACATGACAAAGGCCGCTGAGGGAGTCCTGGACTAAGGGGTCCTCGGGCGTCCAACCTGTTATCCATGGGCCGGACTGATGGGCTGTGAAGACATGAAGACCGAAGACTGCACCGTGTCCGGATTGGACTCTACTTGGCGTGGAAGGCAAGCTTGGTGACCGAAGATTCTTTCTTATGTAACCGACTCCATGTAAACCCTAGATTCCCTCGGCGTCTATATAAACCGAAGGGGATAGTCCGGAAAGGATACCACATATGCTCATTACCATACCCATATAGGCTAGACTTCTAGGGTTTAGCCATTACGATCTCGTGGTAGATCAACTCTTGTAATACTCATATTCATCAAGATCAATCAAGCAGGAAGTAGGGTATTACCTCCATAGAGAGGGCCCGAACCTGGGTAAACATCGTGTCCCCTGTCTCCTGTTACCATCGATCCTAGACGCACAGTTCGGGACCCCCTACCCGAGATCCGCCGGTTTTGACACCGACATTGGTGCTTTCATTGAGAGTTCCACTATGCCGTCGACAAAAGGTTCGATGGCCCCTTCAATCGTCAATAACGACGCTGTCCAAAGGGGAACCTTCCTCCCCGGACAGATCTTCATATTCGGCGGCTTCGTACTGTGGGCCAACTCGCTTGGCCATTTGGAGCAGATCGACAGCTACGCCCCCAGCCATCAGGTCAGATTCAGAAGCTTGAATTACGTCACGGACATCCGTGAAGATTTGATCTTCGACGGATTCGAGACCGCGGCAACCGCTCCCCATCGCCTCGATGAACATGGCTTAAACCTGTCATCGGGCTGCATCCAGGAGATAGCTCCTGTAGTAGCTCTGGCCTTAAATCTGGAGCAGATCAAGTCGCCCGAAGATGAGAAGCTCGACCCCATCACGGGGGCTACCGATTCCGCGGCGCTGGAGCCGCACGCAGATTCCACTTCATACGGTATCCGCATCAACAGAACCTCAGACTCGCCTCGGATGTCGAACTCTGAACCCTGCGAGCCCGCATATACCGAACTCGACCGGTTATCGATCTTCAAGTTCAGCGCCGCAGATGTCTTCCAACACTCGCCCATGGGTGACATACTAAGCTCGCTAAAAAACCTATCCCTGGCAAACGACTCGTCGCCGAACTATGTTCGGTTCGAACTTTCAGCGGACGATGGAGAATTTTGTTTCCCACCAGCCACCCACTTCGTAGCCACTGTTGAAGACCTAACCAACACACCCGACCCCCACCCCGAAGACACCGACGGTGTGGACGATGATAAGGGGCAGGGCCAGAGCTTACTACCCGCTTGACACGGGATGACCACTTCATGGTATGACATGCGTATGATAGACACACCTTACGGCGCTCTCGACGATGACAAGGAGGATCCGGTCGAGAATAAACTGCCTGGTACACAGCCCGGACACCGGCACCCTAGGTCACATCGCCCAACAGAAAACACTGCCAACACCAGGGAAGATGATACTCCGGACAACAAAGACCCTGTTGAGGTAGAATTCGAGCAGGAGGAACAGGAAGGCGGGCAAGACAGCTCTGATGAACAGACCACATATGGGGACTTGAGGGACAACAATTATCTCCCACTCTCCAAGGAAGAGGAGACCCTCGGCAACGAGGATTTTATCATGCCCAAGGAACCTCTCGAGCAGGAGCACTTCAAACGCCGGTTTATAGCCACTGCAAGGAGCCTAAGAAAGAAGCAGCTGCAGCTTCAAGCAAACCAAGATTTTCTCAACGATAGATGGACCGAGGTCTTGGCCGCCGAAGAATACGGCCTTAGTAGCCCAGTCAAAAGCCACCCCAGGAATAGGTGGCTCCCACAACACGATGGCAGAGCGATGGAACCCATATCACCATCGAACAATGCGACGGGCCGACCATAGTTCGGTCTAGACAAAGCAGCATCCCAAGCAGAGCACCATACGAACCCATCCAACATTCAAAACAAAACAACTCGGGGGAATACCCGCGATATCAACCAAGACACGGAGGGTAGAGCAGGACACACAAGATCGATGTACAGATCACGAAGATATACCCTGACCGACGATGATGGTCGCTTATTCGGACGCTATAAAGCCGACCATGCCCGGTTCGAGCACCGTAAATGAAGCCCACCGCAGGTGCTTCATAGTGTGGCCCAACATAGAGGAGCCGCACACCCTCTGCTTCACTAACGAAGTAATGGAGCACGAATTCCCAGACGGGTTTAAACCAATCAATATCGAATCACACGATGGAACAGCAGATCCCGTGGTATGGATCGAGGATTACCTCTTCCATATTCACATGGCCCGTGGAGATGACCTCCACGCCATTAAATACCTACCTCTCAAGCTTAAAGGGCCAGCTCGGTACTGGCTAAACAGTTTGCCAGAAAATTCCACTGGCAACTGGGAAGATTTGGAAGACGCCTTTCGAGACAACTTCCAGGGAACATATGCCCGACCATTATATGCTGATGACTTAAGTCACATTGTCCAGGAGCCCGGTGAGTCAGCCAGGGAGCTCTGGACCAGGTTCTTAGTCAAAAAGAACCAAATTGTCGACTGTCCGGACGCGGAAGCCCTTGCGGCCTTCAGACATAGCGTCCAAGATGAATGGCTAGCGCGTCACCTCGGCTAGGAAGGACCCAAATCCATGGCAGCCCTTACCGCTCTAATGACCCGCTTCTGCGCGGGAGAAGACAACTGGCTTGCTCGTAAAAGCAACAATGCAAGCGGCCCGGGCACTTCCAAGATCCGAGATGGCAATGGCAAGCCACGACAAACCGAACACAACAGTCGCAGTAATATACGCGACACAGCGGTGAATGCCAGATTTCACAATCCGAAGCCCGGTCAACAGAAGAAGCCACTAAAGGCAAACAAGGATGGACCATCCACCCTTGACAGGATATTGGACCGACCTTGTCAGATTCACGGTCACCCGATAGGCCACCCAATCATACGAACCGAAACTGTTGGGTCTTCAAGCAGGCAGGCAAGCTTAACACTGACCACAAGGGGAGGATTCCACCAGGCGATAAAGACGACAAGTCGGCTCGCCAGCAGAATGCCAGGGGCCAGAGACAGTTCCCCTCCGATGTTCGACCACTCCCGAAACACAAGTAGCAGTTTGTCTTCCGCCACCCATGTGTTGTACTGGCAAAATTTGCACCACGCGCACATCACTACGCATTCAAGATACCATGGGCATCGGCGGAAGCACAATACGGACCACCCTACAAGCATTCCCGTAACGTTTTTTATCTGCTTACCTTATTTTTTCTATATCATCCCTAAAGAACAGGTGACTAGCTGGACATCATCTACAACGGACTCTATCGGAGTTCGGACCCGTATGCTCACCTAAGGGGCTACTTCCATTAAGGATTCCCCTCCCCGAGGATGGGCGACGCAAACATGCGACAGGAGGTCCAAATAACTTTTTGTGGACCACACTCTTTATTCCAAGCCTGTACTATGCCCTATTTCCTCTGATCCCGACCCCGGGCATGTCAAATAGCCGGGTTCACGGTTTCTTTTTTTATTATTATTATATATATATACATAAATTTATCATTGGCACATCGCTCCGTTCTCAGTAAGACTCATCCGAACCAATCTTTCATACTCTTTCAACAATAAGTACGGCCTTAACGGCTGCTCTGCAGATACACCTCGGCATACCCTGCCAGGGGCTCGGCATGGAAACGAATGAGCTGCCAGTAAAAGTCCGAACATCTCTATAGCGTACTTCGGCGTCGCAAGTTTGGCCTTATATGCATCAACTCCGAATCATTGTCTTGGGTCAATAGTTGGGTTTGCCTGGCTCCTGTGTTTGCTACCCTACATTCCGCTCTATCGGCTAGGGTAGTAAAGGGAGAACTACTGTGATTATGCCCTGGTCTAGACCGGATGAACACCTCAGTAGAGGAAGCCGAAAACTGATTGTCATGATGCGGCGAGAGCTGGTCAACCGCTTGACGACTTATTGTAATCTTTAGCGATTCTCCGTGTAACACGAGGGATCTTTTTTAGATCAGATATGCAAGGCACCACACGCCGCATACACACCAGGGGCTATGTCGTAGCCCCATCATAAAACTCCTATGGTTAAGTGAAAGTGTTAACGCCTTATAGTCTGATTGCCTGGTTCGCCGCATTATCACCTCCTTCATGGACCAAGACATTGGATAAAGAGTGATTAAATGTTTTTCCGAACACCCCCATACTTCCTACGAGGGGGCTGAAGCCGACGACCGGAAAACTTCCAGATTATATGAAAACGACCGCACATGAGGAATTCAAGCTCTTCGAGCAAAACATAAGTAGACTAAACTATAAAGTTGTCTCTTACAATCATCATACACCTCACTCGAACATTATGTTTTTCGAGCATTGACCCTCTATCAAGCGGGCGGCCTCCAAGAGACCAGGACGTCTTCAAAATAACTCTTCGGTTCCGGACGGTCCCTGCCTTTAGGAGGACCCTTCGTGGCGACGTCGATGGCCTTCATCTTTCCCCAGAATGTCTTGACTCGGGCAAGGGCCATCCGTGGACCTTCAATGCACGCCGATCGCTTCACATCATCGATTCATGGCACCACGTCGACAAGCTTCTGCACCAAACTGAAATAGCTACTCGGCACAGGCTCGGTTGGCCACAGCCGGATTATAACATCCTTCAATGCAGCGCCAGATACCCTATGAAGTTCGTCCCATTGGGACATTTGTTCATTGAGCAGCAGCGGGCGCTTCGACGCACCGAACTGTGACAAAAAAAGCTTCTCCGTTGCATATCAAGCTCGCGCTTGGTAATACCGTGCTGCATCAGAAGAACTCTTCGGCAAGTCCAAATACTCGTCCGGAGAACTCCACACTTGGTTCAGCTAAGCATAGTCCGGGTCGCCGAACTTGGTCTGCAGCAGAAAAGGCTTTCCAACCACTATCTCTTTCGCCTGCCAAACCTCCTCATGGAGTGCTCTGGACTCTGATCGCACTTCTCTTGCCTCCTGTCGGGCCTTGCCCAGTTCAGCCGTTAAGGCTTTATTCTCCTTCTCAAGAAATTCACAGCGGCCAGTAGCATTCTCCAAAGCGAGTGCCATCATGGATACCTTCTCCTCGCCCTGGCATCTCACAGCTTGTTCGGCCTTCAGTTCAACCGATGCCTCTTCAGCAGCAGCATCACTAAGCCGGGCCCGCTCCTTGGGCCGGACTAGCTCCGCCCGAAGAGCATCCACGGCGGCAGCACCATCCGCATTTCATGCACATTTCATATAAAGCACTTTCCCGCGTCAAGCACACTGGTGTAAAGAATGCTTGAAATACATACCTTGCGAGTCGTCAAGACGCATGTTGATCAATGCAAGGTCATCCTCCGCAATATCCAGCTTTTGCTGCAGTTCGGCCACTTCCGTATTCCGGGCAGCCACAGGAGGGGAAGTAGCCTGTATTTCAAATTGAACCAAAGTTAATACCTGAGCATATCTCTTTGATCCTCCGATCGCTTCCTTTGGAAGACAATCCGAGTCTCAGGGGCTACTGCACATACAACAGGTGCATTCTGTCAATAAAATTCAGCTGACAAAACTACATCACAAACCTCAAAACCTCTTAGAAGATTCGTGAAGGCCTCGTTCAATCCACTCTTCGCGGATAGAACCCTTTTTACCACCGTAGCCATCAAGGTACAGTGCTCTTCTGAAATGGATGCTCGTCATAGCAAGCCCGTCAGCATGTCCGGCGCTCCTGGGTCTTCGGAAACTGCCGCCGGAGTACGACATTCCTATGAAGGAACCCACTTACTTGCCTCCAGAATCGTCTCCAGCTGTAAACCGGACGGTTCGGGGACGCCAGTCTTGATTCCGGAACCCCGAGTGACAGAGGCACCACCTTCGGGTAACACCTTCTTCGCTTCCTGTACTACTTGGTGTTCGGGAGGAGCACGTCGGGACGATACCTCGGTATCATCTCCCCTATTGGGCGATGTGGCCGGAGAAGGCGTGTCACTCTCCATCATCTCCGGAAGAAGATCTCCCGAGGAGGAGGACGATTGAGAAGCACCAGGCGTTAACCTGCATGGACGAACATGTATCAGATGATTACTTCACTAGTAGGAAAAGAATGAGGTGCGTTTAAAGTACCCCAGCCTCGCTTATGGTCTGCCTCGAGGTTCGTCCTCGTCATCAAACTATTCGGCAGCCTCGCTCGCCCGGCCCAAGCTGCTTGACGATGGCATTTTTCCTCTCTTGGAAGGATTCCCCTCCTGATCTTCGGAGGCGACCCTCTTCTTTCCCTGGAGGGCCCCCTCTGCACTCTTTCCCTTGGGCAAAAGGATTTCAGTTTGCTCGAACGCAGCCACCTGGTACGGTGTAGGGATCAACATTCTCGTCAGCAGGTCAGTCGCAGGGCCTTCGGGAAGAGGCACCGGACACCAGATTAGCACCACTTTCTTTATCCAGTCTTGTACAGGGACGGATTGTTCAGTATCTTGTTAAGAGATGCCTGAATGGAAGGTGCTCGGATATCGAATACTTACCGAAGTGTCCGGATGATTGCAGTCAAGGCCAACATCTTCGGTGGTGTCCGACCATTGCTCTCGTTCCCCGAAATATGATTTCCACATTCCTTCATGCGTAGTGCCGAAGAAGTGCTGTAGAGTCCGCCGCCCTTCCGGGTTAAACTCCCACACACGAAGAGGCCGCCGCTGACATGGAAGGATCCGGTGGACTAGCATTATTTGAACGACATTCACAAGGTCGATGCCCTTCTCGGTAAGGCTCTGGATGCGACTTTGCAGAGTCTGCACTTCATTGAAGGATCCCCAGTCCAATCCCTTATTGACCCACGAAGCGAGCTGAATTGGAGGGCCGGGCCGGAACGCAAGTGTAGCCGCCCACTTGGGGACCTGCGGCTCGTTGATATAAAACCACCCCTGCTGCCATATGTCGGAAGATTTGGGGAAAGATCCTTTGGGCCAAACTACGCCGGGCAGCTTTCCTATTATGACGCTACCGCACTCTGCCTGCTCCTCCTCTGCCACCTGCAGCCTCACATCAAAGGTCTTGAGCCACAAACCAAAGTGCGGAGGAGTTCGGAGTAAGGCCTCACACGTGACGATAAATGTCGAGATGAGGAGAACAGAGTCCGGGGCCAGATCATGAAAATCTACCCCATAGTAAAACATGAGCCCCCGGACGAAGGGGTTAAGCGCGAACCCTAGCCCATGAAGGAAGTGGGATACATATACTACCCTCTCGCCAGATCTGGGGGTCAGTATGACTTGCCCTTGCACCGGAAGCCGATGAAAGATTTCTGGGGTCAGATACCTTGCTATGCAGAGCTTCGCTATATCCTCCTCTGTGACAGAAGAAGCCACCCACCGGCCCTGATGGTTGGATCCGGACATGACTAGGGCTGGTGGCGATTGGAACCCGAGGGTTGGAACTTGGGGTGGCTGGGATTGAGGAAGGAGCAAGCGCAAGGGGAGAGGACGAGACTGGGTCTCTATATAAAGGCCCCGAATACTGGGCATCTCCCCCGGGGTCTCTAAACTTACCTATCACCAAGGAGTTGTACCCAGGGGACGGTTGGGTTACCCATGCATGCATTAATGAAAATCCCATAAATAAAGGGACACGATCCCTGCCTTGATGGGACGTGCCAGTAAAACCGTGCCCCGAGACGTCGGGCGGCTCGCTAGCCGACGGTTGGAAATAGTAACCGGACAGGCACGATACGATGTCATGAACAGTTATCAACAAGTTGGGCTCGAGGGATATTATATTCTCTGCAATTATATATACAGGTCCGGATATACTTACCTCGTCCGAAGACTATTCTGGAGTTCGGAAGGAGGGAACCCGCCTTGCAATGCCGAAGACAAATCTACGCGTCGGACTCCTCGTCATTGAAGCTAGGTTCAGGGGCTACTGAGGGAGTCCTGGACTAAGGGGTCCTTGGGCATCCGGCCTATTATCCATGGGCCGGACTGATGGGTTGTGTAGACATGAAGACCGAAGACTGCACTGTCTCCGGATTGGACTCTACTTGGCGTGGAAGGCAAGCTTGGCGACCGAAGATTCCTTCTTATGTAACTGACTCCATGTAAACCCTAGATCCCCTTGGTGTCTATATAAACCCAAGGGGATAGTCCGGAAAGGATACCACATATGCTCATTACCATACCCATATAGGCTAGACCTCTAGGGTTTAGCCATTATGATCTCGTGCTAGATCAACTCTTGTAATACTCATATTCATCAAGATCAATCAAGCAGGAAGTAGGGTATTACCTCCATAGAGAGGGCCCGAACCTGGGTAAACATTGTGTCCCCTGTTTCCTGTTACCATCGATCCTAGACGCACAGTTCGGGACCCCCTACCCGAGATCCGCCGATTTTGACACTGACAACCGCCATTTTAACGTTGACAAGTTCAGGGTCTTATTAAAAAGAGTAACTGTTAAGAGTACGGTGGGTCACCTAGCGGAGTAGCATCAAGCAAACAGGCAGGTTTAACTCAATGTTCAGCTTGGAAACTGGATCACATGGGTGTGAAGAGCTATGCTCGGGGAGCAGGAAGCCCACATGTGACCAATAAGGTGGTCGGAGGCCAGATCAAGATGGGTGAGCGAGCTATGTTCATTGAATAGGAAGCCCCCAAATGTCCAATAAGGTGGCCGGAGGTCGGATCAAGATGGGTGAGCAAGCTATGTTCAATGAACAGGAAGCCCCCGAATGTCCAATAAGATGGCAGGAGGCCGGATCAAGATGGGTGAGCGAGCTATGTTCAATGAATAGGAAGCCCCCAAATGTCCAATAAGGTGGCCGAAGGCCGGATCAAGATGGGTGAGAGAGCTATATTCAATGAACAAGAAGCCCCCAAATGTCCAATATGGTGGCCGGAGGCCGAATCAAGATGGGTGAGCTAGCTATGTTCAATGAATAGGAAGCCCCCAAATGTCCAATAAGTCGGCTTGAGAACCAGATCTCATGGGTGTGAATAGCTATGCTCAATGAGCAGGAAGCCCCCATGAGACCAATGAATCAGGGAATAAAGACTCAATTTTGCTGGAAACTAAAACGACACATGCCCGAAATTCTCAGGGGTGCCAGCTTTATTAAACTGAATCATAATATATACATCGGTCTAAATATGTACATCAATAAGGTAGTATGACCCGTTGTTCAGATTTTTGCTGACCATAAAGGGCCCTTCCCACGGTGGGGATAACTTGTGCATGTCAGTTTGATCCTGGATGAGCCGAAGCACCAAATCTCCTTCTTGAAAGGTCATGGTTTTAACCCGATAACGACACAGATCTTGCTGGTAAATTGCCGAACAAGCCGCCGCAAGGTCACGCTCCTCTTCCAACAAGTCAAGAGCATCCTGACATGATTTTTCATTATCAGCTTCAACATAAGCCGCCACACGGGGCGAGTCATGACGGATGTCTCTAGGGAGAACCGCCTCTGCTCTGTAAACCATGAAGAAAGTCGTGTAACCCGTAGATCTGTTGGGGGGTAGTATTGATACTCCATAGCACTGAAGGAAACTCTTCCACCCAACAACTCGGTGTCCTCTGAAAATGGACCATAAGTCGGGGCTTTATGCCTCTCAAAATTTCTTGATTGGCTCTTTCAGCTTGGCCATTGGACTAGGGGTGAGCCACTTATGACACATCAAGACGAATATGTTCTTGTTGACATAATTCTTTCATAGCACCATTAGACAAATTAGTGCCATTATCAGTTATAATGCTGTGAGGGTAACCAAAATGGAAAATCACCTTTTTGATGAATTGAACCGTCGTCGCCGCGTCACACTTACTGACCGGCTTTGCCTCAACCCAGTTTGTGAACTTGTCAACCGCCACCAAAAGATGGGTATTTTTATCTTTGGATCTTTTAAAAGGTCCAACCATATCCAGCCCCCAGACTACAAACGGCCAAGTAATTGGAATCATCCTCAATTCTTGAGTCGACACATGAGCTCGTCTTGAAAATTTGTGACAACCATCACATTTACTGTCCAAATCCTCTGCATCAGCATGAGCTGCAGCCAATAAAACCCATGACGAAAAGCCTTGGCTATGAGAGACTTAGAGCCGGCATGAGGACCACAATATCCTTCATGAATCTCTGGTAAAATCTCACAGCCTTCCTATGGAGAAACACAACGTTGAAACACCCCCGTGACACTACAATAGTGCAACTCTCCATTGACAATAGTCATTGACTTAGACCTCTGGGTTATCTGCCTGGCCAAAGTTTCATCGTTAGGTAACTCGCCCCGGGTCATATAACCCAAATATGGAACTGTCCTATCAGGAATAGTATGAAGAGCCGCCACCAACTGCGCCTTCTGGTCAGGAACAGCAAGATCTTCCTCCGAAGGTAATTTGACTGAAGGGTTATGCAGAATATCATGAAAACCATTAGGTGGTACCGGCTTACGCTGAGACCCTAGCCGTCTTAAGGCATCAGCCGCCTCATTTTTCCAACGATCAACATGTTCCACTTGATAACCTTTGAAATGACCAGCAATAGTATCAACCTCTCGGCGGTAAGCCGCCATGAGTGGATCTTTAGAATCCCATGTGCCTGAAACTTGCCGAGCCACCAAATCTGAGTCGCCAAAACACCTCACCCGGCTTAGATTCATCTCTTTAGCCATCCGAAGACCATGGAGCAAGGCCTCATACTCAGCTGCATTGTTAGTACAAGGGAACATCAACCTTAAAACATAACAAAATTTATCACCTCGTGGGGAAGTCAAAATAACTCCAGCCCCCGAGCCTTCCAACTACCTGCATCCATCAAAGTGAATAGTCCAATATGTGCTATCCGGCTTCTCCTCAGGCATCTGCAGCTCGGTCCAGTCACTGATAAAATTCACAAGTGCTTGAGACTTGATAGTTGTCCGAGGCATATACTTCAAACCATGGGGCCCAAGCTCAATGGCCCACTTGGCTACCCGACATGTGGCTTCTCTGTTTTGAATAATATCCCCCAAGGGAGCAGAACTGACCATAGTGATGGGATGACCAAACAAATACTGCTTCAGCTCACAACTAGCCATGAACACTCCATACACCAATTTCTGCCAATGTGGATACCTCTGCTTGGATTCAATGAGGACCTCACTAATATAATAAACCGGCCGCTGAACCAGATATTCCTTGCATGTCTCTTTCCTTTCCACCACAATTGCTACACTCACGGCTCCGCTATTAGAAGCCACATATAGCAATAAGGGCTCCTTGGCAATAGGAGCTGCAAGGATCGGCGGCTCAGCTAACTATTTTTTCAATGCTTCAAACACTTGATCAACAACATGACTCCAGACAAAGTGATCTGTTTTCTTCATCATCTGGTAGAGAGGGATAGCCTTCTCGCCCAACCGGCTTATGGATCGGCTTAAGGCCGCAATGCGACCTGCCAGGCGCTGGACATCATTTGTACACGGCGGCTTAGCCAGAGAAGTGATAGCCTTGATTTTCTACGGGTTAGCTTCAATGCCCCTTTCAGAAACCAAAAAACCCAAAAGCTTGCCTGCTGGCACATCGAAAATACACTTTCCCGGGTTAAGCATCATCTTGTACACCCGGAGATTGTCAAAGGTTTCTTTCAAATCATCTATCAAAGTCTCTTTCTTTCTGGATTTCACAACAATATCATCCACATAAGCATGAACATTGCGCCTAATCTGGTCATGGAGGCAATTCCGAACACATGGTTGATAAGTTGCGTGGGCACTCTTAAGCCCAAAAGGTATAGACACATAGCAGAAGGCTCCAAAGGGAGTGATGAAAGCTATCTTCTCCTGGTCCTTAACTGCCATCTTGATCAGATGATAACCAGAGTAAGCATCCAAAAAGCTTGTAACGATCCGAACCTGACAAGATTCGATGTCTTTGTGCTCAGTGTGCTAGTCCCTGGATCGACTCGCTAGCACACATAGTACATATGAATATCAAATAACAAGTGCATCATTTACTATAATGTATGATCCAAAAATTATAAAGTATTACAAACTGAATAGCACATGGCTAACTTATTCAACAATAACAGCGGAAATGTAGCATAAGCAAACGATGAGTCCCACCAATGCCCACTGGAGAAAATGCTGAGTGAAGACTCGCGTCCCAACTGTATCTCACTGATTATCTGAAATCCTGCAACATGATAAGTTGCAGCCACAAAGGGCCAATAAATTGAATGTATTGGCAAATCACACAATATGATATAGCAAACCTACATCCACAAAGCGATGTATGACGAACAAAACACACAAGTTAGTTTGGAGAAGAATGTCTTCACCTACCTCCACTACCTGAACTCACAACCGTATCTAATTTACTAGCCCAAGATAACCCAAAGATTCTAAATAAGGCTGCGTTCAGTCCACGGGATTTTCACAGGATTTCTGCATGCTAGTTTCCACGGGAATAAATTCCAGGAAGCCCGTTGGCTTCGCAGGAAGTAGTTTGTCTGTTCCACAGAAAAGCGTCACTAACCTGTACTTCCTTCGTAAACTAATATAAGAGTGTTTAGATTACTAAAATAGTGATCTAAACGCTCTTATATTAGTTTACAGAGGGAGTACTTTTCACAGGAAAAATAACATCTACTCGTACCAAAGGGAACGCCCGGTGAAAATCCTCCTCTCGCTCCATCACTCTCCAGCCCCATACCGCGCCCTTCTCCCGTGAGCTTCGCGCGAAATCGACATGGATGACCACCGGTGCAGCATGCCCACCCGGCGGATCCGAGCACCTACTCCTCCTCCTCCTCCTCCTCCACCTCATCCGCCCCCTCCCTGTGTCCTTCGAGCTCCACCCCCCGTTCTATCGACACAAGGGTTGGAAGATCTGAAATTTGGGTGAAGTGAGGAGATCTTGCAAGAAATAGGTAATTCGCTTCATACATCTTGCTCTCTCATTTAGAAATCTCAATCTGGTGTTCAATTTTTTTATTAGGACATATCTGTTTCTCTTTGTATAGTGTGGTAATCTGATTAGTTTGATTCGAGTGCTCCAGTGTGCTGGGGCGTTGGTGGTATCATCCCGGGTCCTGGCCTCCCCTTCAGAATGAATTTGTTGCAAAAGAAAACACAAATCCCAAAGCTAAACTCACTTCTAATCACCGGCCCCTCTAATCACTCGGCCTCTCTAATCTCTCCAGCCGTTTTGGGGGCGTGCCCTTGTTTGCCCCCCACTTAAATTCAGCTCACACACTCCGCCACTGCCTGTGTGTTTCCAAGTAGTAGCATATAGTTCTGATTAGTTAAATGGTAGTGTGCATACATCATCTTCAGATAATATATTTTTACCACAAATTAGGCAAGCATACATGCACTGATGTATATGATGTATACATCATCTTTAGATAATATTTTTTTACCACAAATTAGGCAAGCATACATGCACTGATGTATACATATATCACTGCATCAGCAGTTAACATTGTGCAGGTATAGCATGGCATTCCTAGCTATCTTAAAAATTCTTTGAGATTATTTAGCAAACTATATTATGGATCCAGAGCATTAGGAAGACTGAACTTGTATGCGCATATAAGCAGTTAACATGTTATTCACTAACTATTACTAAAATTGCCCTTTTCCTGTCATTAGGCACCAACAAAAAATGTGCTAGAGCTAGATGGAATCACAAAATGAAGTCATATCTTATTTGGCTCTTGAAAGAACATGATGGCACAAGACCTCATGGCCGGTAAGTGTTTCATGCATGTATGTGGATCCTGTGAGGATGGATGTATGCATTGGCATTTTTGTGGATGAGATGCTACCTTCTAATGTAGGATGTATGAGAAAAACGAATTCATCTTCATTTTCTGATCGCCTACGGTAGTTTGGATTCATCGCTTGAATGAGAAATGTGATGTTGAAATGAACTCAGCAGTGAAGAATGGCTGTGGGAATGGTTGGCTGTGCGATGTGTGTTCTTAAGCTTGTGTATCTGTACGTATATACTCCCTCTGCATACTAATATAAGAGCGTTTAGATCACTACTTTAGTGATCTAAACACTCTTATACTTCCTCCGTCCGGAAATACTTGTCATCAAAATGGATAAAAGAGATGTATCTAGACATATTTTAGTTCTAGATACATCCATTTTTATTTATTTTGATGAAAAGTATTTTCGGACGGAGGGAGTATTAGTTTACGGAGGGAGTATAGAGCAAAGGTAGTGCAATGGCTAGTATGTGTAATGGTCAAAACTCAAGGCAACTGCTAGAAAGCTTCCTGTGATGCGAGCACACCTCATTTTTCTATTCCTCTACTTTGGAGACCTGTGATTTGTACTGTACACCCAACCTCTCTTCCTGTACCTTTTCCCATTCCTTTGCTCTGCTTTCCTCCAGTCCGAACACAGCCTAAACATGACAAGAACTTCAGAAGTATTTCTCAAGTGCGCTATGTCAGTGACGCATTCTCTAGGAACAATAGAGCGCTCTACCAAGGACTCATTCATCTGATTTAAGTTCCGAAAACTATCCTACAAAAACAAACACTAAATTCACACAATTCACACAAGTCACCAAAACTATGCTAAAGTAATCACATCAAAAGAGCACATATGATCAATCAAGCATCCAATTGCATAATACAAACAATTCATGAAATATGACAACACAGAAAGCAATGACCAACCAAACATATGACATATCACACAACACAAGCAAAACCTACAGGCAAGGTCATATCCACAAGAGATATGATCTCATCATACTACATCAAATCTTTTATTGAACACAACTTAGGAATGGTGGTCTGTCAACTAAAACTCTATAAATGACACTAATATAATTCCAGGGGTCGTCTATACTTGAAAAGAAAAGATATGAGTATAAGAGTATGAACTAACAAGTAGACAACAAGTTGTAAATTAAGTTTTTCACTCTTATGGCTTTTCTAATCCATTTTCTAGGGTCAAGACCTACAATCAACACATTGCTCTGATACCATCTGCAATGACCCGAACCTGATAAGATTTGTTGTGTCTGTGCTCACTGTGCTAGTCCCTGGATCGACTCGCTAGCACACATAGTACATATGAATATCAAATAACAAGTGCATCGTTTACTATAATGTATGATCCAGAAACTATAAAGTATTACAAACTGAATAGCACATGGCTAACTTATTCAATAATAACAGCGGAAATGTAGCATAAGCAAACGATGAGTCCCATCAATGCCCACTGGAGAAAATGCCGAGTGAAGACTCGCGACCCTACTATATCTCACTGATCATCTGAAATCCTACAACATGATAAGTTGCAGCCACAAAGGGTCAATACATTGAATGTATTGGCAAATCACACAATATGATTTAGCAAACCTACATCCACAAAGCAATGTATGACAAACGAAACACACAAGTTAGTTTGGAGAAGAATGTCTTCACCTACCTCCACTACCTGAACTCACAACCGTCTCTAATTTACTTGCCCAAGATAACCCAAAGATTCTAAATAAACATGACAAGAACTTCAGAAGTATTTCTCAAGTGCGCTAGTCAGTGGCGCATTCTCTAGGAACAATAGAGCGCTCTGCCAAGGACGCATTCACCTGATTTAAGTTTAGAAAACTATACTTCACCTCAAGTGCGCTCTATCAATGGTGCATTCTCTAGGGACAATAGAGCGCTCTGCTAGTGACGCATTCACCTAGTTAATTATCCCGAGCCTACGTCTATAAACATGCGCCACTTTCATGGATCACTCGACACATGCCCGCGTCTACCATAGCAAGTTGATCACCCTATCACATACCACAATCAACAGCAAAACATGGTAACACAGAATACACATATCAAGCCAAACATATAGCATAGCATAAAACCACACACACATAGCAGAATATAGGATAAGCAAAATTAAATGTGCAAAGTTGCCTTGAAAGGTGTTGAAGTACTCCAATGCTTAGTTCTGATCCGCCAGAAAAATTGTACCATGGCAGCGTTCTTGGAAGCACTGCCGCGACTGCTGTGGATGTGCCACATGGCACTAGGTGATTGGTGGGAAACCGTTCGCTGCGTGGCTTAAACGACAGACGGACACAACTTAAAGGATAATAGTCCAGAAATAATAAAAGCTGGTTGATCTAATCTCGACCATTTAAAACAGATCAGACGGTGCTGGGTGACTCACCGGAGAACAGAGAGTCGGGAGGCTGCCGGACTTGGAGAAGAGGACCTCGGCGGCTCGGACCTCGACAACGATGACAACTGCAGGGAATCTCTAGCGACGGAGGACCGACCAGAGGAAGAGGAGTACGACGGCGGTGAGTTTGGCGACGTCCACGAGGACTGGAAGACCCTCGGGTGGCGATGGCGAGTGGTTGGACTACTGTGGCGGCAGTGGATTGTAGGGTGAGCTCCGATTGCTCGACTCTGGGGTGTCTCTATGCGAACTAGCATATGAGGAAGATAGGGGAGGGTAAGGAGATCAAGACAGAGGAGTAAGGAGATGCTGCGGACCCTCGGTGCTGAAGAAATCGGCGGCGGCGGAGCTTCAGCTTCAATGGACTCCAGCGAGATCGAGCCGCCATTCTAGCGCACATGAGAACTCTGATTTTGCAAAAATCGGTAGAGGAGGACTCGAGAATACCCTATAGGTGGATTCTGGGGTCTAGGGGGGCAGGGATAGTGTAGCATCCCAAATTTCCAATTTGGAATGTTATACATAGGTCATCATATGTATATCATATTTTATTTGCATTTTGGCTTTGTGATCCCAAAATCCTAAGCAACTCAAGGACCCACGGAGAGAGTTGGGGATTTTATTATTTTCATATTTGAATTTTCTCAAATATTGAAAAGTGAGTCACTTTGGTTTTAATTATTTTCTCTCCAAATAATATTTCCAATATTAAAAATATATGAGAGGAGATAATATGACTTCTCCAAAATAAATGAAATATTTGAGGTAAATTATTAAAATCAAATAAATTATTTTATTTGGATTTTATTGCTATTTTATTTGAATTAGAAAAATATGCATATTTCAAAATAGCATTTTTAGGCCAATAAAATGTTCACTAAGTTCTAAATATTTTATTTAGACGATGAAAATATGTTTTGGCATTTTTAGATTTTTATTTTTATTTATTTAGGATTTTTTCCTCTCGGCGGAATTGTTTAAAAAAAGTCGCGCGCCCGACCGGGCCAACGGCCCAGCCGAGCCAGGCCGCCGCCGCAGCCCACCCCCGCGCCCCGACCGACTCCGGGCGGGAGTCCGGCCAGCGCACGCCGCCGCAGCCGAGTCCGGGGAGGACTCCTCCTCCCAGCGACCCCCTACCCAAGCCGCACGCCCCCGGCCTTTAAATAGGGTCGAGGCCCGCCGCCTCCTCCCATCGAGCCGCACCGCCACCGCCTTTAGCCACCGCCGCTAGAAGCCGCCGCCGCCGCCCGCTGCCCCGTGCCGCCGTCGCCCCGCAGCCATCGACCGCCGTCTCCGCCGCCGCGGATCTCGCCGCAGCCGCCGCCGTTGACCCCATTTTGACCGGTCAGGTTTCCTCGGTTAACTCTCTTTTTTAGTTTTCCAGTTAATTTTCTTAGATCACTTTTCATCGGTTTATTTTATTTTGTGAACGTTTGTCCGTTCGTTCGTTTTAATGAACAATGTTCGCCGGTTAGGTTCAGACAGTGAATGTTCGTTCGTTCGTATTTTCTTTTTATTTTATTTTCTGCCAGGGACCTACCTGCGATTATTTTTATCACAGATTAGCCCCTAATATTCAAACCCTCGCCATTTCTTAACCGTTTGTCCAAATCCAGTGAAACCAACACCAAAATCTTCATCTCGAACCCCTCTTTCTATTTAATCAACTTGAACAAGGTTTTGACAATTTAAAATTTGGTTTCAAGCAGATTTGAATTCGAAATTCTTTTCACCGTAGTTTCAGTTCCGTACCTCCGATTTGATCGATTCTTTTTGCAAATCGAACCTCTTCAGTTGAACTTTCAGATTGGATCTTCTTATTTGAAGTTTTACCCTTGCATATTTGCTTGAGTGCTTATGTATGCTATTTTTTGTTTTCTCTAGAATTCTCGGAGTGCACAACATGCTACTACGAGTCACTAGGTTTTGCGTATCGTCAGCAAGGCAAGAAACACTTTGACCATATCCCTTTATTTCCCAGTTTTTTATGCATTAGTTACAACCCTCAAACATTGCGTGAGTAGGATCTCTTAACATGTGGGTTCGGGAAGTAGATGATGAGGTAGAACCTATTGCCCTTTTATTATCAAACTTTGGGAGTTACTTCTACGTTATGGTTAATTTGCCTTGCTATGCTCGTAGACGTGGATTTGGTTTGAGTGTATCCATGACATATGTGAGATTGTTAATTAATGGTTAACTTAAGGTGGCTACTTAAACACACATTCTGGGTGGATTGGTTGCGGGCACCTGGGGATATACCAGTGCCGTCCTTTGGTTCGCCACCCAGGCTCAAAGGGATCATAAGATTATTCATGCTAGAAACTTCCGTGTGCAGCCACAAGCTATTATGGGCTCTAGCATAGTTGAGTATGTTGCATGACCTCTTTCAGTGGTGGGCTAACTGATGTAGGGAAAGTAGGTGTAACTGTCCACCTAGAGTAAAGAGTTAATACTTTTGAAAGACTGTGTCTCGGTCATCCGTTTCTCAAACACCATGTAGTGCAAGAAATCTAACGGAGGAGATTGAGTCTTGTGGGGAAAAGTGTGCAAACCTCTAAAGAGTGTACAAACTAATCATGGTTAGCCGTGTCCCGAGTTATGGACATCTTGAGTATCTGGTTCTTGAATTATCATGTTGATCTCATCACTCTAAATAAATTTGGTGGGTTGTTAATTACTTTTTAATTGGGATTGAGATGGGGACTTACCATTCTCAATGTTTTTCCAACTACCATGATAGCTAAATAAAATATATTTCTTTGTTGTAGGGAAAATTTGGCTTTTCGCAAAAACATTATAACCATAGAGTCTCCACAAGCCATATATGCATGTAGTGATAGCATTTACATGTTCATTGCTCGACTGTGTTATATTGCGAGCATATTCCATACACTGACCTGTTTTGGGCTGCAAAATATCATGTTGCAGACTTTTCAGACGAAGAGTAAGGTGCGCTAGGTCGTTGTCGTGCACTCAGCTACGCTGTTGGAGTTGATGGACTTACTTTATCTTCCAAGCCTTCCGCTGTTATCGTATTTAGATGGCCTTAAGCCGTATTATTGTAACAAGTACTCTTTTATGAGTTATTCGGTGTAATAAGTGTGTGATTGCACTCTGTTATAAATCCTTCAAGTACTGTGTGTGTCAGCATTACCGATCCAGGGATGACACTTATGCACAAACATTCGACCGATTAAGGTTGGATCGCTACAAGATGGTATCAGAGCACACGTAGAATGTAGGACACAAACACTAAGATGAGACATATGTCACTCTCCTCTACTTATTTCAGACTTCTCTCCATCTTCTACTCTATAGGATGGCGGATACAAGGAACAAGTTCGCATAGCCTGATGAAGACACACCTTTTGGACGACACTTGAAGGAAGTCATTAGGTACCTGAACATTGGTATACCAAGCTTCACCGGGACCTACACTGTTACTTTAACAGAAGGGGAGCGTTGGATGATTCGAATTCAAGTTCCAGGAAGGACATTCACGCCAGTTACTGAATCCATAGAGTTTTCCTTTGATGCACCAACCTAGAATCTAGGAAAGAGCATGGCAGCCCACATCGCCATAGGGCGCATTGACGAAGTTTATCACAAGGATCTTAAGGACACTATCTACCAAATATGTGGACGCCCAGATGAGCAATGGGAGATGATCAACACCAGGAAGGATTGTTGACATGGATTTTGACCAAGATAAAATAAATATATGAACCACATAATATAAATTAAAGAAATGGTAAAAATATGTTTTATAATGAGAAGAATCAATTAAAAAATATAATCAATTGTTCAAAGTGAGGACTAACAAAAATAGGCATATGATATATTTTCGAAGGTTGATAATGCACGCATTAAACTAACAATTATAAAATATGACGAAACAAGTAACAATCCTCAAGTTTTCTCCTATGGAAAAAATGTATGCGCACCGTCGCGGACGGATAATGATCTAAAATTCATCGTCAGAGGGGACGCCAAAAAATGTCAAAGCATCATGGAGTATGTCCCTCCATCAAAATACCGTTGTATATTGACGGATGCACACAAAATATAATTCGATGGAGAAGGGCAATAATAGGACCGATCTGCTGCACACACAAAAAAAAAAAAGAAGAAGAAAAAGAGATCCATTAGATAGCATATATATACATGCATGTGGTATGCGTATATGACTTAGCTCATATAGCCACACATCGTAATTGGTTTCCTCTTAATCATGTCTAGGCATGCATGATGCATGCATTAGGCTCCAATTGAATTAAGAGACCCAGATGTTGTCTTGTAGCAGAGCCCATCTCGAGGTAGTGTTTAATTAAGCAAATTGACTAAACTAATTGGGCCAAAGGGCCATGTGCGCTCCCGCCCAGGTCCCATCAATCAACTCACGGAGACCAAGTCTGGAGCACTCCATTTCCTACCCACGTTTTACCAGCCAGCCACGCTCCTGCTCCCACGTTTTACACGCCGTGCAAGTTGAGTCCTTGGCGCGCGCGGCAGCCTCAAGGGTCAGTGCTGCAAACGCCGTCCCTATAAAGACCAGGCATGCAGACTGCTCCAGGGTTGGCCCTTAGTGCGTTCCTCTCCTCTGCTAAAAATCACACACACATACAGTAGCACAGGAGGAGAGAAGAAGGCAGGCGTCCTACGTGTAGGAGGTTTGAAATGTGAGACTCATGGCTCTCTTCTAGCCCCCGGTTTAGCCATTATGGTAAAGACCAGGGAGTTTTCTTCTTCCTCCTCTCCCAAAATTCTTGCCCTTAGTCCGGCCATTGCGGTACAGACTAAGGAGTGTGTTACATCCATCTCAAACTTTTGTCTTTGGTTCGGCCATCACGGTACAAACCAAGGAATTGATGTTATATCCACTCTAAACGTTTGCCTTCGGTTCGGATATCATGACACAAATTAAGAAGCATGTCTTATCTCCCTAAAATTCTTGCCTTTGGTTCGGCCATTGTGGTACAAACCAAAGTGCATGTTTAATCCACATAAAAGTTTTGTCCTTGGTTCGACCATCGCGGTACGAGCCAAGGAGCATGCATGTTCCTTCTGCATGTTTCATATGCTTCGTGCTAATGATCTCCTTCTTGATTCGGTCCCCTTAGCGATACAGGCCAGGACGACCGTCTCATTTCTTGGTATGGTCCCTATACGCGGATACGAATCAAGAGAGTGTCATAGGTACAAAAACCTCATAAAAATTGCCTTAATTTGGTCATCATAAAATATGGATATGACTAAGTTGGAATGAAATTACAAAAGTTCTAAACTGAACTCATGATAAACTCTTGTTTGGATGCGCTACGGGCATTATGTGTCACGCTAGTTGTAATACAAACAAGAGCATAAAAATATATTCCGTCACTTGGTTACGCTGCACGCGGGCATTATCTTAATGTCACACGATGTTAGTAGTAATACAAAAAGTTGGCAAAACTTAACTAAAAATGTGTTCATGTTACACACCCAAAAAACCAAAATCATGGAAGATGAATTATAAAACATGTTGCATCATAAAAACCAATCTTACCCAATTACACTACACGCGGGCATCGTCTTAACGCTACGCAGTGTTAGTAGTAATACAAGTGAGATAAAATTAAACAAAAACATCCGGGCCACATATTTTAGCCAAAGTCAAATAAAATATGTCATGAAATGCTCCAATGCTATAAGAGCCTAAACTATTAGCATCATCACAAATGGATAACACAAACTCACTTTACTTGGGTTATGCTACACACGAGCGCCAACGAAATGACGCTATGTGGAGTTAGTGCTAATACCATGTAAGGTACAAACATAAACAAAAATGACAGATAAAATATGACTCATGCAATACCATAATTGCTCCACAAACCTTTGCTTGGTTACGCTGCACGCGGGCATTATCTTAGTGCTAAGCGGTGTTACTAGTAATATAGGTAAAACAGAACTTAACAAAAAAATAAGTTCACTCCACATTCATATATGCATACAAAGTTCAAGTAAAATGCATGATAAGGCATATCTCATGTAGCCCACATAGGCTTTAAACAAACAAAAATATCACAAACAAACTCCATCCGGGTCAAGCTATACGTGTGTGTCATATCATTGCACTGTGTTGTTTGTATTGATACCGTATGAAGTCAAAATCAACAAAACATGGCACATATCACATGCACCATAAAAAGCATTAAGATTGGTGTCAGAAAGCTTCCGTTCGTTACGCTACACACGGGCACCACATCAGTGTCGCACAATGATAGTAGTAATGTGATGATGCATAACTCATTAAAATTGTCATGTCACATATATCCATGCCACTAACCAAGTATATCATGCAAAATTCCTAAAGGAAAATACATAGACATATCCCATGTGCCAAACATAGGATAAAACTATGCCTAGCCAAAATCAATCTCCATTCTGCATATAGATGAGGTTGAACACGAACAAATTGTTGCATGCTAGGAATATATATTCCCAACATCACACATGAAATCATGGAGGAGTATTTGCATGAAACAAACTTCAAGTTCACCAAGAAGGAATTCATCGTCGACCGCGAGGAGGATTTCTCTGGTAGAATATTGTAATAGGCATGTGATGTAATCCTATGTAATAGATATGTTGGAATTCTTAATCAGGGGTTTTCTCTTCGGAGATGTAATTAAATTTTTTTTATGTAAATGTAAGAGTTCTGGAAATAAAGTACCTGCAATGTTTGACTCTATTTTTATTTTATGCATTTAAATTTCACTCTGTATCAATGACGTGGATTCGTTTTTCACGCCCGCCATTTTTCCATCATCAGATTCTGGCACGCCCAGTGGGACCTATTTCTCCCCTCATCTTTGAATTCCAACATAGGATTGCAACATATGAATTTCTAGTGCAAATGAAATATATAAACATTGTGTATGCTAAATATACTAAAAGAAAACTAATATAAAGTTCTCTTTATTCGAAGGTATGGAAGGTCAAGTGCCGCAGTCGGTCATGCTCCGCATTGGAGACATTTGGCTTGATGCGCCAGTTGGTCCATGTGTGACTTCAACAAATCAACATTTAGATAATATGACTGCATCACCGACTGAACATGACCAAGGAATGGAAGTATGCTCTCCACTCAACATTGGGAGAAGTATGAGGGCAGACAAAGAAGGAAAAGGGAAGACAGTGGACAAACTCCAATGTGAGCAGCCTATGAATGGGAGAAATACCAAAATTATGTTTTCCTCCTCATTTTTTTTGAGTGAAGGACATCAAAGGTTCACAATAACATTCAAGTTGATGCTTCAGAGCCTATTCTCCCGCTGGCCGATAAATCCATTGGAGAATGCTCTAAGACGGTTCTCAAGTTTCCCCTTAATGCAAGAAAAAGCACCCCAATTCCCATGGCTATGAAACATGTCATGTGAACCCAACGTCAACATTGTCAAGTCCTTTGTCGTCATTAACACCCATTGCATATGATTCCTCTCAGACTTCGTTGGAGTCAGTGTGCCATCAACCTCAGCAAAGAAATGTTCGCCATGTCAACCTTCACAATATTAAGGTCGGCAAAGTCCATATCCAATTCCCCAAGAGTGTCGACAACAATCATCTAGATCGCCTTTTTCATATCAGCAAGGGCGGTATAAGAATTCATACTACGGTGACTAGCAACCCTTCAACAGTTGTTGCCTTCATCAGGTTCATCTGGAAAAAGTATCTTAATCACGCCAAGTGGCGTGTTGTTGGCCTTGACTGTGAATACACTAGATATGTCCACAACAAAGAGCGTAAGAAGCTTCCACTTGAGCAACAACTTGTTCCCTCTAATCAAGAGCCACAACGTGTTGCTGTCTTGCAACTTTGTGTGGGCAAGCATTGCCTAATTTACCAGCTATACTAGGCTCATGCCAGGAGTTTTATCCCTCCACTTTTGCGCAACTTCCTTGACAATGAGACTGTCGAATTTGCGGGTGCCGCCATTGGCAATGACATTGAAAAACTCAAGTTCTATAACTTGGGTATCAGAAAACCTGTTGATGTTCAGGGACTGGGTATCAAGGTTCCTAACCAAAAAGCAGGCAATTTGGCTTCATTGGAGAAGCTAGCAAAGAAGGTTGCAAACATAAGTCTTAACAAGGACAAAAGCATCACTGTTAGTCAGTGGGAAAAGTCCAACCTGGACCATGACCAGATCAAGTATGCATGTCTGGATGCCTATGCGAGCTTCGAGGTTTATAGGCGACATTCCAACATAACTGGTTATCTTAGGACCCGCTGAAATGTTTGTTCCTGAGTGAAATATGTAACCAGTTATCTTAGTGCATGTTGAAATGTTTATTCCTAGGTGAAATATGTAAGAAAAAGGTTGTTCAGTCTTTATCAAAGAAAAGGATATGTACATGACCTTTGTTTCTTTATATTATGGTTATGACTATTTCACTAGGTGCATTTTTTAATATGATGATGCAGGGAAGAAAATGTTCTTGTATCATCATAATTTTGTTCTCATAGAAGAGAAGTGAATCTGAAGAGAAATGACATATTTTTTGCTTTAATGCCTGCAATACAAATGTTGCTTCATTATGTGCACCTAATTAAAAACTACAAACATATATTACTCCAACAACTTATGAGTCTAAACTGTGATGCACAAAAAGGGAACATACTCCAATACCTCACGAGTATAAACTGTGGTATAAAACATATATTACTCCAACAACTTATGAGTCTAAACTGTGATGCAGAAAAAGGGAACATACTCCAATACCTCACGAGTATAAACTGTGGTATAAAACATATATTACTCCAACAACTTATGAGTCTAAACTGTGATGCAGAAAAAGGGAACATACTCCAATACCTCACGAGTATAAACTGTGGTATAAAACATATATTACTCCAACAACTTATGAGTCTAAACTGTGATGCAGAAAAAGGGAACATACTCCAATACCTCACGAGTATAAACTGTGGTATAAAACATATATTACTCCAACAACTTATGAGTCTAAACTGTGATGCAAAAAAGGGAGCATACTCCAATACCTCACGAGTATAAACTGTGGTATAAAACATATATTACTCCAAGAACTTACGAGTATAAATTGTGATGCAAAAAAATCATTAAACATACTCCAATACCTCACGAGTATAAACTGTGGTATAAAACATATATTACTCCAAGAACTTACAAGTATAAACTGCGATGCAATTTTTTTTATCAAACATAGTCCATACCCTCATGAGTATAAACTAGGGCTCATAAAAAAAATCACTCCATAGCCTCACGAGTCTAAACTGGGGCACCCCAAAAAAATACACTCCAATAAACTTATGAGTCTAAATTGTGATAGAAAAAAATATTACTCCATACTCTCATGAATATAAACTGGGGCTCCCAAAAATATTACTCCATACCCTCATGAATATAAACTGAGGCACATAAAATAAAAATACTCCATACCCTCATGAGTCTAAACTGGGGCACCCTAATAAATATATCTACTCCATACCCTCACGAGTATAAACTAGGGAAAATAAAATAAAAATGCTCCATAGCTTAACGAGTCTAAACTGGGGCACCCAAAAAAATCTACTCCACATCCTCATGAGTATAAACTAGGGAAGAAAAAAAAAATACTCCAACACCTTAAGAGTATAAACTGTGCTGCAACAAATCGACGGAAATCAAATATTCATCAAAAAATTGAAGTTCAAACGTGTGCATCTGGGAGTAAATACTCCTAACACCATATTAAATAACCATATGTCTAAAACTGCTCCAATGCTGCAAGAGACAAACCTCCGAGCATACATTGTTCTCTCGAGCAAAAGGTGCAAGATCAATCATATTTCGCCAAAACTTGCCTCACGGGCTCAAACTCGAAATGCAATTCTGCATAAAAAATCACTGTATTGTCAGCCTACATAATGATTGATCTAAATTTTAGAAGTGTTTCTAGAAAATAGCAGAAGCACTCATAATCAAGTGGCTAAAGCCCACCCGGGAGTACCACCGAAACAGAAGAAGGATCAATTACGCTCCTTTGTTTCTTTTGAACGGAAATATGTTAACAACAAACAATATCTTGTTTGAAATCGTAGTAAGTCAAAGAACAACCAATTTCAAACATATGATCCAATGCCATATCAACATAAGCTAGGTCATTGAAATAACTCTCTAATGCTTAACAAGATAAAAGTATAAGCATGGATATTCTCTGTATAAAAAAGCCAACTCTTTCATGAGTCTTGCGACAAACCAAACTAATAGCATCATCTTTTTAAAAAAAGGTGGCGTGAATTAACAAAAAATATTAGTCAATAAATATGATCAACTTGACAAATACATACAAAAGGGATACCATTAAAATATGATGGTAAATCTAGAGCATCGGGACAAGGGCACCATCATCCAAGGATGCTACATGTGAAGCATATATCAAATGGCACATAAGGAAAATACACACTCAATATCTAGTGCAAAAAAATCCTCCCAACAGGTGGGCGATAAATCCAATCTTGCCATATCCTAAAATACTGGGGGCAAACCCATCAAAATTTGTTGAAAATAATCATATATGTATATGTCAACACACCTGCTTCCGAATTTCTCAACGAAAAAGTTGTGGATGAGGTCATACCATGATCTTTCATGTGGTATAGAATGCTAAGAGTGCATTCTAGTGCAACCAGACATCAAACCCAGTGACCTTCAGGTTACATATGGTTATGCCAATTTTCATCCAGAACAAATTCTACGGGTTGAGGAGTGACTTCTGTTGAGGAGCAGTTATCTCAATTAAATGTTTTATTCCATTAAAACTGGGAAGAATCTGCATACCTGGGAAATAAATAACACATCCTCAAGCAAAGAAAGTTATGTATCTTCTTGTGTCACTCTTGAGATAATAAAATAGGTGATTTACCAGCAAGCTAAGGCTCAATATATGGAGACATGGCATGCCAACTGGCCAAGGTATGTCAAACCATACCCTCCATATGGTGGTTTGACCCCTTTTCCAATGGAATGGTAACATATAGCTCATATAGTTGTCGCGTACCAAGATTCGACGCGTAGCAAAGCTATATTCTTTCGACAATTGTTCAAATTTCATCGGGACTAATTGTGTCCTTGGTACAAAAAAAATTTACAACCATGTTCGATCAGGACTCAAAAAATGCAAGATATCCTTCTTGGATATTTTGTAACAAAAAAATATATCGCATGTTTCCCCAAATAGGCCTGTACAAAGAAAAAACTGAACAATATTGTTTTCTAAGTTATTATTAGGTGGAGAATTTAAGCCTCAGTGTGAAGAACAATTCATTGAGGTTGGCACAATATGGATGTCCGCAGATAGTCTCCTACCAAGTGTATTGGCACATACAAGGGGTGTGACGAATCACTTTTGACGACTTGGCCCTGAAAGCCATCGACATAGAAAACCATGAAGAAAAAGTTGCTCATCGAAATCGTTCCATTGAAGGACCCATGACTACAAACAGTCAGAGTTACAACAAAAATGAACAAAAAAACATACTCCAACATAAATTATTGGCACCATGCAAACACATAAGCATGATATGTGTATCCTTCATATGGAAAATATAAATGAACAGAAAATGTTACACAAAGCATGATTCGCTGGCAGCTTGACTACAAAAGCATGATATGTGTATCCTTCATATGGAAAATATAAGCTCACAGGATATACGAGTATAAACTAACCATGTATGGAGAGAAAGAGATATAATGCTCCAATGCTATATGAGCCTAAACTACAAGCGTCGTGTGAAACTTTGAACACACATAAAAATGCTCAATGCTATATGAGCTTAACTATAAGCATGTTTCAAAAATGTTATATTTGATCCAATCTTCATGAGTTTAAACTCCCAATGTTAAGTCGTGCGCTCCGAAAAGAATGAGTTCCGAGCCTAAATTATAATATAAAAAATGCATAGTGTAGACAAAAAACTGCACATCCACGTATAGCTGAGATGCATCTGAATAGAAAATCGGATGCTGAAAAGGAATACTAAAACAAATCATGAGCCACGTATGAAAATACTATAAGCACAAAATAGATTGTCAAGTTTCGAGCTCTGGGTCCGAGTTAAAAAAAAACATCGAACCTAGACCTCGAGGGGCATCTGTTGACATGGATTTTGACCAAGATAAAATAAATATATGGATCACATAATATAAATTTAAAAAATGGCAAAAATATGTTTTATAATGAGAAGAATCAATTAAAAAATATAATCAATCGCTCAAAGTGAGGACTAACAAAAATAGGCATACGATATATTTTCGACGGTCGATAATGCACGCATTAAACTGACAACTATAAAATATGACGAAACAAGTAACAGTCCCCAAGTTTTCTCCTATGGAAAAATGTACGCGCACTGTCGCGGACGGATAATGATCTAAAATTTCATCGTCAGAGGGGACGCCCAAAAAATGTCAAAGCATCATGGAGTATGTCCCTCCATCAAAATACCATTGTATATTGACGGATGCACACAAAATATAATTCGATGGAGAAGGGCAATAATAGGACCGATCTGCTGCACACACAAGAAGAAGAAGAAGAAGAAGAAGAAGAAGAAGAAGAAGAAGAAGAAGAAGAAGAAGAAAGAGATCCATTAGATAGCATATATATACATGCATGTGGTATGCGTATGTGACTTAGCTCATATAGCCACACACCGTAATTGGTTTCCTCTTAATCATGTCTAGGCATGCATGATGCATGCATTAGGCTCCAATTGAATTAAGAGGCCCAGATGTTGTCTTGTAGCAGAGCCCATCTCTAGGTAGTGTTTAATTAAGCAAATTGATTAAATTAATTGGGCCGAAGGGCCATGTGCGCTCCCGCCCAGGTCCCATCAATCAACTTAGGGACACCAAGTCTGAAGCACTCCATTTCCTACCCACGTTTTACCAGCCAGCCACGATCCTACTCCCACGTTGTACACGACATGCAAGTTGAGTCCTCAAGGGCCAGTGCTGCAAACCCCGCCCCTATAAAGACCAGGCAGGCAGACTGCTCCAGGGTTGGCCTTTAGTGTGTTCCTCTCCTCTGCTAAAAATCACACACACATACAGTAGCACAGGAGGAGAGAAGGAGGCAGGCGTCCTACGTGTAGGAGGTTTGAAAGGTGAGACTCATGGCTTTTTTCTAGCCCCCGGTTTGGCCATTGTGGTACAGACAAGGGAGTTTTCTTCTTCCTCCTCTCCCAAAATTTTTGCCCTTAGTCCGGCCATTGCGGTACAGACTAAGGAGTGTGTTACATCCATCTCAAACTTTTGTCTTTGGTTCGGCCATCGCGGTACAAACCAAGGAATTGATGTTATATCCACTCTAAACTTTTGCCTTCGGTTCGGACAGCATGACACAAATTAAGAAGCATGTTTCATCTCCCTAAAATTCTTGCCTTTGGTTCGGCCATTGTGGTACAAAGCAAAGTGCATGTTTAATCCACATAAAAGTTTTGTCCTTGGTTCAGCCATCATGGTATGAGCCAAGGAATATGCATGTTCCTTCTGCATGTTTCACATGCTTCGTCCTAATGATCTCCTTCTTGATTCGGTCGCCTTAGTGATACAGGCTAGGACGATCGTCTCGTTTCTTGGTTTGGTCCCTATACACGGATACGAATCAAGAGAGTGTCATAGGTATGAAAACCTCATAAAAATTGCCTTTATTTGGTCATCATAAAAAATGGATATGACTAAGTTGGAATGAAATTACAAAATTCTAAACTGAACTCATGATAAACTCTTGTTTGGATGCGCTACGGGCATTATGTGTCACGCTAGTTGTAATACAAACAAGAGCATAAAAATATATTCCGTCACTTGGTTACGCTGCACGCGGGCATTATCTTAATGTCACGCGATGTTAGTAGTAATACAAAAAGTTGGCAAAACTTAACTAAAAATGTGTTCATGTTACACACCCAAAAAACCAAAATCATGCAAGATGAATTATAAAACATGTTGCATCATAAAAACCAATCTTACCCAGTTACACTACACGCAGGCATCATCTTAATGCTACACGGTGTTAGTAGTAATACAAGTGAGAGAAAATTAAACAAAACATTCGGGCCACATATTTTAGCCAAAGTCAAATAAAATATGTCATGAAATGCTTCAATGCTATAAGAGCCTAAACTATTAGCATCATCACAAAATGGATAACACAAACTCACTTTACTTGGGTTATGCTACACACGAGCGCCAACGAAATGACGCTATGTGGAGTTAGTGCTAGTACCATGTAAGGTACAAACATAAACAAAAATGACAGATAAAATATGACTCATGCAATACCATAATTGCTCCACAAACCTTTGCTTGGTTACGCGGCATGCGGGCATTATCTTAGTGCTATGCGGTGTTAGTAGTAATACATGTAAAACAGAACTTAATAAAAAAAATAAGTTCACTCCACATTCACATTTGCATACAAAGTTCAAGTAAAATGCATGATAAGGCATATCTCATGTAGCCCACATAGGCTTTAAACAAACAATATCATAAACAAACTCCATCCGGGTCAAGCTATACGTGTGTGTCATATCATTGCACCGTGTTGTTAGTTTTGATACCGTATGAAGTCAAAATCAACAAAACATGGCACATATCACATGCACCATAAAAAGCATTAAGATTGTGTCAGAAAGCTTCCGTTCGTTACGCTACACACGGGCACCACATCAGTGTCGCGCAATGATAGTAGTAATGTGATGATGCAGAACTCATTAAAATTGGCATGTCACATATATTCATGCCACTAACCAAGTATATCATGCAAAATTCCTAAAGGAAAATACATACCCATATCCCATGTGGCAAACGTAGGATAAAACTATGCGTAGCCAAAATCAATCTCCATTCTGCATATAGATGAGGTTGAACACGAACAAATTGTTGCATGCTAGGAATATATATTGCCAACATCACACATGAAATCATGGAGGAGTATTTGGATGAAACAAACTTCAAGTTCACCAAGAAGGAGTTCATTGTCGACCGTGAGGAGGATTTCTTTGGTAGAATATTGTAATAGGCATGTGATGTAATCCTATGTAATAGATATGTTGGAATTCTTAATGAGGGTTTTCTCTTTGGAGATGTAATTAACAATTTTTTATGTAAATGTAAGAGTTCTGGAAATAAAGTACCTGCAATGTTTGACTCTATTTTTATTTTATGCATTTAAATTTCACTCTGTATCAATGGCGTGGACGCGTTTTTCACGCCCACCATTTTCCCGTCATCAAGGACAGGTCCATTGTAGCTTTCATCCAAGAGTTAAACCAGCACATTTGTCACCAGGAGAACCAGATGTGCGCGAGCATGATAGATCTGAAGAAGTTGATGAATAGGAACATGGAGCTTGAAGAGGAACTCAAGTCTACACGCGATGGATACGAGGAGGAAATCATAATACTAGTGGAGAAGAATGACGACCTGACAAGGAAGCTAGGAGTACTCATGGGAGACCCCGCGCCAGGAGGAGATGACGACCATCCCAAGGACTACATCATCATTGACGACACCAACTCCGGCCCCAATAGTAGTGATGATGATTATGAAGACGAAGCTGGAGCGGATATCATGGAGTCTTCAACCGATCAAAATTTCTAGTCGACGACCAAATTATTAGTGTTATTTCCTCCATGTATATATTAGTAGTCCGAGCACTGTAACGATAGTTAGATCGATTGTTTGCCCTTGCTTGAATTTTTTTTCGTGTGATATGATTGTGTTTATCTCATGTGCATATGGGTAGTGTTTTCTCACTAGACCTCTTTCTATTCTAATCTCTCCCCTCTAAACCCATCAGATGCCTCCGAGATGTGACCCCGTATTTGCCTTCCCACCGGAGCTCACTCAGTTGATCCAATAGAAGAATACACTGACGCAGTTACTAGTCCAGAACCAAGGCAACAATAACAATAATAACAACCCACCGCCCTCACCTCCAGTTGACAGCTTAGCCCATTTTCTGAGGTTACAACCGCCGGTGTTTTCCAGTAGCACCAAGCCCATAGTTCCTGATGACTGGCTACGCAGGATAGGGAGGGAGTTAACCACTTCAGGTTGCATAGATTCTGAGAAGGTGTGTTTTGCCGCACACCAATTGGATGGACCTGCAGCCTCATGGTGGGAGAATTACACAGCCACCTTCCCTATAGCCAATGTTACTTGGGAGTAGGTCCATCAAGCACTCCGCACCGCTCATGTCTCAACTGGAGCTATGAGTATGAAGAAGCGTGAGTTTTGCAACTTGCGCCTAGGAAACCATACCGTGGGGCAGTACGTGGAAGAGTTTAGCAAGTCAGCTCGCTATGCCCCGAATGATGTGGCCACAAATGCCGCGAAGCAAGAGAAGTTTATGGAAGGGCTGAATGATGAAATGAGTGTGCAGTTGATGGTGGCAACATTTAACAACTACCAGGAGTTGGTAGATAAGGCTCTTATGATTAAAGGGAAGCAGGAGAAAATTGAGAGCCGCAAAAGGAAGTTTGGACAAGGGAAATACAATTCTGGGGCTCAGCAGAAGCCTCGTTTCACCCCGAACTCGGGAGGATATACCCATAACCATGGAGGCCATAACCACAATGGAGGAAGTTCGCATAACCACAGTGGTCCCAAGAATGGAAATGGGAACGGAGCAAGAAGTCAGAACCGCTCTAATCCAGCTACACCCGCCAAGAAGGACCAAAGTCACATTACTTGTTTCAAGCGTGGGAAGACTGGACACTATGCCAATGAGTGTCCTGAACTCAGGAATGGAAATGGCAATGGAAGCTCTGGGAAGAAGCCCAACCCTTTCAACAGGGGACAAGTGAACCACGTGAACATGGAGGAGGTTGAGGAGCAGCCAGATGCAGTTATCAGTAAGTTTTTGGTTAAGTCATTTACTGCAATCGTTCTTTTTGATACTGATGCATCACATTCATACATTTCAAGGGGATTTGTGGATAAGTATAGGTTGCCCACCAAAGTTCTTAAGACACCTATGTTAGTAAGCTCGCCAGGAGCGGAGCATATGGCAAGCCAAGGATGTTTTCAAGTGCCATTAACCATAGGTAGGCATGTTTTCCCCTCAGACTTGATAATTTTGGAATCACAAGGATTGGATGTGATACTAGGGATGGATTGGTTATCGATGTATGGAGGAAACATCAATTGCGCCAGTAAGTCAATTCTGCTCACCACACCGGAGGGAAAAAGAATTAAGTATGTATCCAGGCATACACCAAAGAGGACTCACATAAATTCCCTCACGGGAGTTGTTCAGGAAGAAGTGGCTGTAGTGAAGGATTACCCGGATGTATTTCCAAAAGAACTACCAAGCATGTCGCTAGATCGAGACATTGAGTTTTTGATAGAGATGTTGCCCGGCACCGGACCAATATCGAAGAGACCATACCCGATGCCCGCAAATGATCTGGAGGAGATTAAGAAACAGATTAAGTAGTTATTGGAGAAATGTTACATTCGACGAAGTTTGTCACCATGGGGAGCCCCAGTGCTCTTGGTTGAGAAGAAGGATAAATCTCTTAGAATGGTGGTTGATATCGTGCATTGAATGAAGTGACGATCAAGAACAAGTACCCACTGCCGATGATCAATGATTTGTTTGACCAGCTGCAAGGAGCTAAAGTATTTTCCAAGATCGATCTTCGATCAGGATACCACCAGCTGAAGATCCGAGAACAGGATATGCCTAAGACAGCCTTCACCACAAGGTACGGGCTATATGAGTACACGGTTATGCCATTTGGATTGACAAATGCCCTTGCCTATTTCATGAGTATGATGAATAAGGTGTTCATGGAGTTCTTGTATAAGTTTGTTGTGGTGTTCATTGATGATATTTTGGTATACTCGAAGAATGAAGAAGAACACAAAGAACACTTATGTTTAGTTCTCGAGAAGCTCAGACAACATCAGTTATATGCCAAGTTCAGCAAATGTGAGTTTTGGTTGAAGGAAGTTGGATTCCTTGGACATGTTATCTCAGGAGAAGGTATAGCAGTAGACCCTACTAAGGTTCAGTCAGTCACTGAGTGGTTGGCACCCACCTCAGTTGGAGAGATCCGCAGTTTTTTGGGACTCGCGGGATATTACCAGAGATCCATCGAGAATTTTTCTAAGATTGCAAAGCCTATGACGGAGTTGTTGAAAAAGGACACCAAGTTCAAATGGACAGATGAATGTGAGGCAAGTTTTCAGGACCTGAAGAAATGTTTGGTTACAGGCCCAGTGCTGATTCTGCCGGATATACGCAAGGATTTCCAAGTGTATTGCAACGCATCTCGCTTAGGACTTGGAGGCGTACTTATGGAAGATGGAAGAGTTGTTTCATATGCCTCACGTCAGCTTCGACCGCATGAGTTGAATTATGCCACACATGATTTGGAGTTAGCAGATGTAGTGCATGTGCTCAAGACCTGGAGACATTTTCTTATTGCAAATCATTGTGATGTGTACATGGATCATAAGAGTTTGAAGTACATTTTCACACAGAAGGAGTTGAATCTCAGGCAAAGGAGATGGTTGGAGCTTATAAAGGATTATGATATGAAGTTGCACTATCATCCAGGCAAGGCTAGACGCTTTG
Organism: Triticum urartu; assembly: GCF_003073215.2. Lineage (NCBI taxonomy): Eukaryota > Viridiplantae > Streptophyta > Magnoliopsida > Poales > Poaceae > Triticum > Triticum urartu. The sequence continues at coordinate 236,792,378 of NC_053027.1, read as the reverse complement.
AGCTGGAAGAGTTATGCCAATACCCTCGTAAGCGGAGGATTGCCAAAGGAGTTAGCTGAAGATCTCAGGGAGCTACGTTTGGATATAGTCCCTAGAGGTTTTGTTGCAGCATTAGAAATTCAGTCGACATTATTGGGAAAAATTCGAGAAGCTCAGCAGGATTATAAGGAAATTGCTGAGATAAAGGAGAAGATGAGCAAAGGAAAAGCCAAGGGTTTTCGTGAGGATGAGCACGACACCTTGTGGTTTGAGGACTGTGTTTATGTACCCAATAATGCAGAGATCAGGAAGTTGATACTTCAGGAAGCTCATGACTCGCCATACTCGATACACCCCGGAAACACCAAGATGTATTTGGATTTGAAGGAGCATTTCTGGTGGACTGGTATGAAGAAGGATATTGCCGAGTATGTAGCAGTATGTGATGTATGTCAGAGAGTGAAGGCAGAACATCAGAAGCCAGCAGGATTACTGCAGCCTATGCCGATACCCGAATGGAAGTGGGATAAGCTTGGCATGGATTTCATCACCGGATTACCCAGGACCCGATCAGGATATGATTCTATTTGGGTAGTAGTGGATCGCTTGACCAAAGTGGCTCACTTTATCCAAGTGAAGACCACCTATACAAGTGCGAAGTTGGCCAAGATATAGATGACCAGGATTGTATGTCTGCATGGAGTTCCGAGGACCATCATATCAGATATAGGAACACAATTTACTTCAAAGTTTTGGCACCAGCTACACCAGACTTTGGGCACCAGGCTAGAGTTCAGTACATCCTTTCATCCGCAGACAGATGGACAGACCGAGAGAGTCAATCAGATTCTGGAGGATATGTTGAGAGCTTGTGCGCTAGATTATGGATCTAGTTGGGATGATAATTTGCCTTAGGTGGAGTTCTCATACAACAACAGTTACCAAGCCAGTTTGAAGATGGCACCTTTCAAAGATTTGTATGGAAGGAGGTGCAGAACACCGTTGATGTGGGATGAAGTTGGAGACAGCCAGTTGTTTGGACTAGATTTGATCAAAGAGTCCGAAGAGAAGGTTAAGTTGATTCGAGATAGACCGAAGGTAGCTCAATCCAGGCAGAAGAGTTATGCAGACTCAAAACGCAAAGTGGTAGCCTATGAAATCGGAGACAGAGCATATCTTCGGGTGTCACCCCTGCGAGTAGTTAAACGTTTTGGAGTTAAGGGAAAGTTAGCCCCAAGATTTGTAGGACCCTACCGAGTTCTGGAACGTATGGGAGAAGTAGCCTACAAGCTAGAGTTACCCGAAGGATTGTCAGGAGTTCATGATGTGTTTCATGTTTCCTAGTTGAAGAAGTGCCATGCAGAAATGACTGATATCCCTTTGAGAGATACAGTGCCCCTGGAAGCAATTCAGTTGGATAGTGATCTGACCTATGAGGAGAAACCAGTCAAGATTCTCGAGTCTGCCAACCGAGTCATGCCCAGTAAGGTTATCAAGTTTTGCAAAGTTCAGTGGAGCCACCATATCGAGGATGAAGCCACCTGGGAACGAGAGGATGATCTACGGAAAGACCACCCACACCTATTTTCTAGCCAACCCGAATCTCGAGGGCGAGATTCACCTTAAGGGGGGTAGGTTTGTAACATCCCAAATTTCCAATTTGGAATGTTATACATAGGTCATCATATGAATATCATATTTTATTTGTATTTTGGCTTTGTGATCCCAAAAATCCTAAGCAACTCAAGGACCCACAGAGAGAGTTGGGGATTTTATTGTTTTCATATTTGAATTTTCTCAAATATTGAAAAGCGGATCACTTTGGTTTTAATTATTTTCTCTCCAAATAATATTTCCAATATTAAAAATATATGAGAGGAGAGAAATGACTGCTCCAAAATAAATGAAATATTGGAGGTAAATTATTAAAATCAATTAAATTATTTTATTTGGATTTTATTGCTATTTTATTTGAATTAGAAAAATATGCACTTTTCAAAATTGCATTTTAGGCCAAGAAAATGTTCACTAAGTTCTAAATATTTTATTTAGGCAGAGAAAATTTGTTTTGGCATTTTTAGATTTATATTTATATTTATTTAGGATTTTTTTCCTGTCGGCAAAATTGTTTTAAAAAAAGTCACACGCCCGACTGGGCCAACGACCCAGCCGAGCCAGGAAGCCGCCGCAGCCCACCCCCGCGCCCCGACCGACTTCGGGCGGGAGTCCAGCGGGCGCACGCCATCGCAGCCGAGTTCGGGGAGGACTCCTCCTCCCGGCGACCCCTCCCCAAGCCGCAAGCCCCCATCCTTTAAATAGGGCCGAGGCCCGCCGTCTCCTCCCATCGAGCCGCACCGCCGCCGCCCGCTGCCCGCGCCGCGCCACCGCTCGCAGCCGCTGCCCGTGCCGTGCCGCGCCACCGTCGCCCGCAGCCACGCCCCGCAGCCGTCGACCGCCGTCTCCGCCGCCGCGGATCTCACCAGAGCGGCCGCCGTTGACCCCATTTTGACCGGTCGGTTTTCCTCGGTTAACCCCAGTTTTTTTAGTTTTCCGGTTTATTTTCTTAGTTCGGTTTTCGTCGATTTATTTTATTTAGCGGATGTTCGTCCATTCGTTCGTTTTAAGGAACGATGTTCGCCGGTTAGGTTCAGACAGCGAATGTTCATTCTTAGTCTTTTCTTTCTATTTTATTTTCTGCCAGGGACCTATCTGCGATTATTTTTATTGCAGATTAGCCCCTGATCTTCAAACCCTCGCCATTTCTTAACCATTTGTCCAAATCCAGTGAAACCAACGCCAAAATCTTCGTCTTGAATCCCTCTTTCTGTTTAATAGACTTGAACAAGGTTTTGAAAATTTAAAATTGTTTTCAAGAAGATTTGAATTCGAAGTTCTTTTGACCGTAGTTTCAGTTCTGTACCTCCGATTTGATCGATTCTTTTTGCAAATTGAACCTCTTTAGTTGAAATTTCAGATTGGATATTCTTATTTGAAGTTTTACCCTTGCATGTTTGCTTGAGTGCTTATGTATGCTATTTTTTCTTTGTGCTAGAATTCCCGGAGTGCGCAGCGTGCTACTACGAGTCACTAGGTTTTGCGGATCATCAAGAAGGCAAGTAACACTTTGATCATATCCCTTTATTACCCAGTTTTTATGCATTAGGTACAACCCTCAAACATTGCATGAGTAGGATCTCTTAACATGTGGGTTTGGGAAGTAGATGATGAGGTAGAACCTATTGCCATTTTATTATCAAACTTTGGGAGTTACTTCTACGTTATGCTTAATTTGCCTTGCTATGCTCGTAGACGTGGATTGGGTTTGAGTGTATCCAAGACAGATGTGAGATTGTTAATTAGTAGTTAACTTAAGGTGGCTACTTGAACACACATTGTGGGTGGATTGGTTGCGGGCACCTGGGGATATACCAGTGCCGTCCTTTGGTTCGCCACCCAGGCTCAAAGGGATCATAAGATTATTCATGCTAGAAAATTCCGTGTGCAGCCACAAGCTATTATGGGCTCTAGCATAGTTGAGTATGTTGCATGACCTCTTTCAGTCGTGGGCTAGCAGATGTAGGGGAAAGTAGGTGTAACTGTCCACCCAGAGTAAAGAGTTAATGCTTCTGAAAGACTGTGTCTTGGTCATCCGTTTCTCAAACATCATGTAGTGCAAGAAATATAATGGAGGAGATCGAGTCTTGTGGGGAAAAGTGCGCAAACCTCTGCAGAGTGTATAAACTAATCATGGTTAGCCGTGTCCCCGGTTATGGACATCTTGAGTATCTGGTTCTTGAATTATCATTTTGATCTCATCACTCTAAATAAATTTGTTGGATTGTTAATTACTTTTTAATTGGGATTAAGACGGGGACTTACCATTCTCAATGTTTTTCCAACTACCATGATTGTTAAATAAAATATATTCCTTTGTTGTAGGAAAATATTGGCTTTTCGCAAAAACATTAGAACCACGGAGCCTCCACCAGCCATATATGTTCATTGCTCGACTGTGTTATATTGCCAACATATTCCATGTGCTGACCCGTTTCGGTCTGCAACATATCATGTTGCAGGCTTTTCAGACGAAGAGTAAGGTGCGTTAGTTCGTTGTTGTGCACTCAGCTATGTCATTGGAGTTGATGGACTCATTTTATCTTCGAAGCCTTTCGCTGTTATCGTATTTAGATGGCCTTAAGCCATATTATTGTAACAAGTACTCTTTTATGAGTTATTCGATGTAATAAGTGTGTGATTGCACTTTGTTATAAATCCTGCAAGTACTGTGTGTCAGCATTACCGATCCAGGGATGACACTTATGCATAGAGATTCGACCGATTGAGGTTGGATCACTATAGATAGTTCGATCCAATTAATCGAATCTGGTTCGAGAGTGGACTCCAGGACGAACACGGGTGGAGGAAGGGACGACGTGCGGGACCCACCCATCAGCGGCACATAGAGAAGAATGGGGAAAAATTGCGGGGTGAGCCGTGGGTCTAGGCTGCGGTCTGCACCAAAATGGGCCAGCCTGCTTGCTGGGTTGCGCTCGCGTGTGAGGAAAAGGAGCCGGGCTGCAGCGGTGCTGCCCGACGACACTGTGCACGCGTGTGTGATTTCTCTTGTTTTTAAACCTCTGCCACAGAAGTAAAAATATAGTTAAACAAATCTAAAACAAAACAAAATAAAATTACCGAACACATAGTAAAACATTACTGCTACTTCAAAAAAGAGTGAACATTTTTAAAACACAAATATAGTAAAAACATTTTTTGCAATACAAGCATATAAAGAGTATGATAACAACTATAAAATAATTTTGAGTTACTACAAAGCCAAAATAATTCAGGTAGACACCAGAATATATTTTTATTATTTTCCAAATATAATTAATAGGGGATAAGTCATTTTATCTCCACTCCAAATATATTGCCTTGAGTTGCAAAACACTTTAAATATTCGGAAAGTTTAGATAAGCATAGAAATCATAATGACAAAAAGAATGATCCTATTAACATTCCAAATTTAAAAAAATTGGGATGTTACAAAACTCAAACGCTCACCCGCCGTAGCATCAATAATCTGATCAATACGGGGGAGAGCAAAAGGATCAGCCGGGCAGGCCTTGTTAAGGTCTGTGTAATCCACACACATTCACCAAGTACCGTTCTTCTTGAGTACCAGCACCGGGTTAGCCAACCACTCAGGATGAAAAACTTCCACAATAAACCCAGCCGCCAAGAGCCGGGCCACTTCTTCACTAATGGCCCTGCGCCTTTCTTCATTGAAACGACGAAGGAATTGGTTGACCGGTTTAAACTTTGGATCAACATTGAGAGTGTGCTCAGCAAGTTCCCTTGGTACACCTGGCATGTCAGAAGTTTTCCATGCAAAGATGTCCCATTTCTCACGGATGAACTCGATTAGTGCGCTTTCTTATTTCAGATCCATATTAGCACTAATACTGAATTTCTTGGATGAGTCGCCGGGAACAAAATCAACCAGCTTAGTGTCATCTGCCGACTTAAACTTCAACACAGGGTCATGCTCCGTGGTTGGCTTTTTCAGAGGTGTCATATCTGCCAGGTCAATATTATCTTTGTAAAACTTCAACTCCTCTGTTGCACACACAGACTCAGCATGAGCAGCATCGCCTTCTTCACATTCTAAGGCTATCTACCTGTTCCCATGTACTGTGATGGTATCCTTATAACCCGGCATCTTAAACTACAGATAAACATAGCAAGGTCTTGCCATAAACTTAGCATAAGCCGGCCGCCCAAACAAGGCGTGATAAAGGCTCTGGATCTTGACCATCTCGAAAGTCAATTTCTCAGCTCTGTAATCACGATCATCACCAAAAGCCACTTCCAAAGCTATTTTACCGACTAGATACGCTGACTTACCAGGCACCACACCATGAAAAACAGTATTAGATGGCTTAAGATCTTTATCAGTTAAATTCATATGACGAGAAGTGTTATAGTAAAGGATATTGATGTTGCTGCCTCCATGCATGAGCACCTTAGTAAACTTGTACCCCCAACCTGAGGTGCAACCACCAAAGCCAACTGAGCCGAATTGTCAACCCGGGGCGGGTTATCCTCACGGCTCCAAAGAATAGGATGTTCAGACCATCGCAGATAACGAGGAATTGTCGGCTCAACTGCGTTCACTGCCCTTTTATGAATCATTTGGTCTCATTTGCATAAACTCGTGGTGAACACATGATACTGTCCACTATTCAACTGTTTTGGGTTGGTCTAATATCCTGAATGCTGCTGCTGATTACCTTGGTTGGACTACTGGTTAAAGTCCCCCTGACCACCTTGTCCTTGAAAACTGGAACTTGAACCGCCGCCACCAAAGCTAGGTCCGTGAGAGCCGGACCTGCTCCGTCGTGCGGGCCATTACCATTATTGTGGTTCTGGTTGAGGTTGTAATTCATGTACTCCCTCATGATGCTACAATCCTTCCACAAGTGCGTTGATGGTTTATCAAGCCGGCTATGCCTTGGAGAAGGCTCGTTCAACATCGCCTCTAGACTAGACCTTGACCCTCCATATTGGGGTGGGAATTTTCCCTTGCGACGGTGATCATTGTTTTGCACATTAGTGTTAGCCACAAAATCTGAGCCACCGTCCGTGTGCTTGTGCTTACCATTGTTACCTTGACCCACCATATTCTGTTGCTGCCCCTTGCCGTTTTTCCTCCCCTTTCCAGCCTTCTCCTCATCAGATTCTGGATCCTTGGTACTATATGAGTCAGCGTACTTGACGAGAGCCGCCATAAGCTCCCCCATATCATTACAGCGGCGCTAAAGCCGCCCCAACTTCTACTTGAGGGGAAGGAAATGGTAGTTTTTCTCTAACATGAGGACAACTGAGCCGACGTTAATACTGTCTGAGGAGTGAATAATGGTTGAGATCCGGCGCACCCAATGGGTCGTTGACTCTCCTTCGCCCTGGACACAAGTGTCTAAATCAAGAATCGACATGGGATGCTTGCATGTATCCTTGAAATTTTGAATGAAACGGGACTTCAATTCAGTCCATGAACCAATGGAGTTAGCAGGCAACCCCTTGAACCGGTTACGTGCCGACTCATCCAACATCATGGTGAAATACTTAGCACATGCGGCATCACTAACATCCAACATCTCCATAGCCATCTCATAGCTCTCAATCCAAGCCTCTGGGGGCTGATCCGCTGATACTTAGGCAAACGCTCGTCGCATAAAGCCGGCACTAAACATGGCACACCCAATGTTCTAGAGGTCACTCCTGCCCCCACAGACATTGACGGATAAACCGAAGATTGCTGTTGAGCAGCTAGCTGAGCCGCCAGCTCGGCCTCACGCTGCGCCCTACCCTGGTCCACCAAAGCCCGCACATCATTGCCAGCGCGCAGCGGGTCATGCCTACGAGGCTGATTATGGTGTTGTTCACTACTCGAAACTGCTGGCGAGTCAATATGCTTGCTATAACTCCGGCTTGGACGAGGGGTTGAGTGAATCCGTTTGCGGGTATACAAATAAGCCGCCTGTTGAGCCACTGCTATATGAAGAAGCTCTCTGGCCCTCCGCATCTCTATCGCCACCGGAGACTTGCCTTCAACTAGGAGAGCCACCAATCGTGATACCACAACAATCATATTATCTAGAGGGTTAGAATAATGACCCGGAGGTGTCGGAACATGCAGAGGTGGAGTCATATCCAAAAGGTAGATCTGCCGTACGCGGCTGAACCGGCGCCGTGGTCACGGGCGCCTCAACCGCCCGGTTCACCACAGGCGGGTCACTGATCCCTACCCCCGGTGTGTTGAAGAATTTTCTCGCATAGTACTCTGGAGGTAAGCGACTGTGGTGCCTCCTTCAAATGATGGCATTTGAAGCGTTTTGATCCAAGGTAAGCCGGAAAGACTCTGCATGAATCCGTTGCGCCTGTACGTCCAAAGCAGCTTGCTACATGGCCATCCTAGCATTTCAGCTGCCAGCTCTTCCTTGGCTTGAGCTATCTCTTCTCGTAGCTTCGCAACATCCACCTTATGCTATTCTTGAGTGTCCGAGGTCACCTCCACCCCCATCAAAGCCGCCAAAGTATCTAGCAATTCGGTCAGAACCTGAGCCGTCGCCGCAGCCATTGAGCTGGAGTTCATGGCTGCGACAGTTGTCGAACCAAGCACTCTTTGTGTGCCGTCCATGAAGATTGGCACCATGTTCAGCGGCTCATAGGGGTCCAGAATACTGTCACCATCGAACATCCCCCAAGCCGGCTGTCCTACAGCTGATACATTGAATCGGTCTCATCGGTCGCCGACTCACCATCAGAGTAGATGGCCGTCTCACCACAAGACACATATCCTTCCTCAAGTTCCGCCCCATGGATGAAACCCACAAAGGCGTGCTTCACAGCGATTTGATCCTTGGAGGGTCGTGCACACTGAGCCATCTTGATGATGTCGGTGCAGGTGTCTGGCTCAGGGCCTGATTCGCCGATCTTGCCGATGAAAAGGTGGATTCCGCCGAAGGGGACCCGGTACCCATACTCAATCGAGCCGGCCTCGGGGCCCTAGCCTGCATCGTCGATGTATAGCTTTCCGCGACAACTTTTGGTCATCCGGCCCACAACGTATCCCTTGATCACTGCAAAGTTTCCCTTTAAGAACTCAAAACCACCATGCGTGGGCCCCACGGTGGGCGCCAACTATCATGGACTTAACACGCTAGATGTCCTAGCGAAAGGACTTAGATGTGGATCCATCACGACTAGGTTAGCTTAAAGGGATTAATTGGGACAAAGGACGCATAGAGTTTATACTGGTTCGGCCCCTCGTAATGAGGTAAAGGCTTACTCTAGTTTTGGATTGTATTGCTTGGGTTTCGATTACCAGGGAGCAAATCTGCTTGACCTAGTCCTTGACTTGTTGTTTCTTGAGTTAACCCGCCGCTGGGTCACCCCTTTATATACATAGGTTGATTCCCGACAGCTTACAGAGTCCCGGCCGGCTCATACACAACGTGTCCGGCTCGGTGACTAACTAAACTTTCCTTATAATACAAGTTACACATATGGCGGTTCATCCTCTTGGGCCTCAAGTCGCCTATGGGCTTTGGGCCTTCAATAGGCTTCCTTCATGACCTGCCATCTTCATATTTAAGTCATCAGTGGTGTGACCCGGCCCCTCCTGGGCGGGTTATACCTAATAGTTATATCCCCAACAAGTTCCAAATATTTTTCTTCCCTTAGGTATAGACTCTTTCTCCCCTTGAATCTGATATGGGGTATTGGGAGAAGGTAGGGTGAGATAAAATCAGAGCACAAATAGGGTAATATCATCTAAAATCAGAACAACAAGAATTTTAGCAATGGCTAAGATTAGACATAGATTTGGGTTCATCCAAGTACCTACAAGGGTTAGATAACATGTGACTTCTCTCCTCTTTGTTAGCAAGCATCTAGAAGAGCTTAGATGTGCTCATATGATAAGCTATGATGTGCTCTCTCTCTCCCCCTTTGACATCAATTTCCAAGAAGGGCACTTCTTTATCATGAGTCAAATAGGTCTGGTCCTTGAGAGTCACTACAAGGCAGTGAATAGCTTATGATGCTGATGGAGGGAAGAATCATTGAGTGGAGCTGAAGAAAATATTCAGAAAGAAATGGATAAACATTTTCTCAGAGTTGAAATCGGCGACGCCGATGCGTTTTCCATCGGTGGCTCCGAAATGACTGAGTCACAGAAGGTACTTATCGGTGAGACCGAGTTAGTCCATGTTAGTTGTACCGATGAACTATTCATAAGGAGACCTTGTATTTCGGTCGAGCCGATAGATTTGAAGTGGAGGGACCGAGTTCAACACAGAGTAAAGATTTTGTCATCTCAGCTCACTTGGCAAATGAAATCTCACAAAGATTTGCAAGGAATTAACAGAAGGATTTGCAATGAATTTACAATCGTATCACCGGGAAAACAGAAAAGATGAAAGAAATCTAGATGAAGTTTTTTTTGATTGTTTTAGAGAGAGAGACAAAATATCAAGAAAAATATGCAAACACAAAAAACAACTGATCAAAATAACACTAGATAACTTCATCTAGAGAGCATTTTGATGTGTTCACATCTTGTTGATTTGCTTTAGCTCATGACTTGGAGCAAAGCTTCTCTAAGATGGAATGACATACCTTGGTTTGTGGTGTTGATTTTGATCATGTAGTCGAACTTGTGTCGAATGCTCAAGGTTGATGTAGTTCATCAAGAGTTGGGAGCACCACTAGTAGTTTGAGTTCATCTTCCTACATGAGTTAGTCTTGCAAGGAAGATCACTTGTGTATCCAAAATGACAACCATGAAACTTGATACCAAATGGAATTTGATATATTGAAGTTGTCAAAGGATATGTTGAGTGAGTTCATGCTTCCTTGTATTCAACAACCATATTATAGGAACTTGGTGATGTAGGGATTGCTCAAAATGTGAGTGACTTGCAATCTCATAGATTTGCGTTCATCCAAGTACCTACAAGGATTAGATAACATGCAAGGGTACAAGTATAGATCCAAGACATATGATCATCATCATAAGAGAAACATCAATGATTAGTCATAAAAGGCCCATGCCTTACATGTATCCAAATGGAGCTTCTACTCCAAGTTTGAGGCATCAATGATATTCAATTCTACTCTCAAACGGCAAAGTACTTTCTCATCAAGCGGTTTGGTGAATATATCCGCCAATTGCTTATCGGTACGAACATGCTTAAGATTGATGTCTCTGAGGGAGTCCTGTATTGGGGGGTCTCCGGACAGCCGGACTATCTCCATTGGCCGGACTGTTAGACTATGAAGATACAAGATTGAAGACTTCGTCTCGTGTACGGATGGGACTCTACTTGGCGTGGAAGGCAAGCTAGGCAATACGGATATGGATACCTCCTCCTTTGTAACCGACCTTGTGTAACCCTAACCCTCTCCGGTGTCTATATAAATTGAAGGGTTTTAGTCCGTAGGACAACAACCATAACATACAATCATACCGTAGGCTAGCTTCTAGGGTTTAGCCTCTCTGATCTCATGGTAGATCTACTCTTGTACTACCCATATTATCAATATCAATCAAGCAGGACGTAGGGTTTTACCTCCATCAAGAGGGCCCGAACCTGGGTAAAACATCGTGTCCCCTGCCTCCTGTTACCATCCGGCCTAGACGCACAGTTCGGGACCCCCTACCCGAGATCCGCCGGTTTTGACACCGACATTGGTGCTTTCATTGAGAGTTCCTTTATGTCGTCACCGTTAGGCTTGATGGCTCCTATTATCATCGATAGCGATGTGGTCCAGGGTGAGACTTTTCTTCTCGGACAGATCTTCATATTCCAGGGTGAGACTCGTCTTGCCCCTCTTAGAGGGAGGCCGCCTGCCCGAGCCCGGAACCACTGGAGGTTCCGGCGCGGTGTTCGGCAGAGGGCCGAACTCAGAGCTCTCACGGGCCCCATCCCCTCGGCTCCCGGAGTCCGGAAGGTCGCCTTGAGGCGCCTCCGGGGCTGTCTCCCCTCGATCCGGTGCCTCTTGAGACAACACCTCGGCGTCGTCGGCAGGATGAGGGGAGGTGGCGGTCGGGACTGGATCGATATCCATGTCCGACAAGCCCAAGGAGCCGTCCGATGATACATCGATGCTGGCTCGTGGCGGCCTGCATAATTGCGTTCGACGTTAGAGAAAGCAGTGCGACAAAGGAATCCTATGAGTTACTCTGGTATCCGTATCCGAATACTTACGATCTCCCCGGGGGCCTGGCCCGGGGCAACCACTCATCCTCGCCCTCGTCGGCGGCGGTGGAACTGTCTGGAAGGAGAGTCCTCCCCTTCTTGGACCCTTCGGCCTCCCCAGTTGGGGCGGCCTTCCTCTTCTTGTCTCCCCCAGTCAGTGGGGGAGCATCTTCTTCTTCTTCCTCGTCTTCGGGGGAAGAGTGCACCACAGAGTCATCGAACGGTGAGTCCGACGACGCCTGGCGTCGGGAACTCTTTCGAGTTACCTTGGCCTTCTTGGTCTTCTCCGGCACCGTCTAAGGGGCCAGAGTCAACATCTTTGCCAGAAGAGCGTCTGCGGGGCCTTCGGGTAAAGGAGCCGGACAGTCGATCTGTCCGGCCATCTTCTGCCAGTCCTGTCAAAGGTACGGGAGTTTAGATCCCGCATAGAGTCAATCTATATAAAAAAATAAGTATCCTGTGAAAGGTAAAGCAGCTTACCGCACTGGCTTGGCGCTTCGCGCTGAATCCGCGATCCTCGGTAATAGGGGGGGCACCTCGGCGCTTTTGAACTGCACCCTCCACGTGTCTTCATGAGTCGTGTCGAAGAGCCTGTTCAGAGTTCGGTGCTGTGCCGGATTGAACTCCCACAAGTTGAACTCCCATGGTTGGCACGGGAGTATCTGGCGGATGATCATAACTTGGTCTATGTTGACAAGCTTGAGCTTCTTGTCCAGCATGTTTTGAATACATGTTTGGAGTCCGGTCAGCTCTTTCAAATTACCCTAGGGCAGGCCCTTCTCTTTCCAGGAGGTGAGCCGTGTGGGGATGCCAGATTGGAACTCGGGGGCCGCTGCCCATGCAGGGTCGCGCGGCTCGGTGATACAGAACCACCCCGATTGCCACCCCTTTATGGTTTCCACAAAGGAGCCCTCGAGCCATGTTACGTTGGGCATCTTGCCCACCATGGCGCCTCCGCACTCCGCCTGGCGGCTGCCCACCACCTTCGGCTTGACATTGAAGGTCTTCAGCCATAAGCCAAAGTGGGGCCTAATGCGGAGGAAGGCCTCGCACACGACGATAAACGCCGAGATGTTGAGGATGAAGTTTGGGGCCAGATCGTGGAAATCCAGGCCGTAATAAAACATGAGCCCCTGGACGAAGGGATGGAGAGGGAATCCCAGTCCGCGGAGGAAATGGGTGAGGAATACTACCCTCTCATGGGGCCTGGGGGTGGGGATGAGCTGCCCCTCATCTGGGAGCCGGTGCGCGATGTCGTCGGGCAGGTATCCGGCTCTCCTCAGTTTCTTGATGTCTCCCTCCGTGACGGAGGAGACCATCCACTTGCCTCCCGCTCCGGACATGATTGGAGAAGGTCGAGGTGAGAAGTGCAGACTTGGGTGCTAGAGCTTGAGTGTGCGAAAACGGATGGGCAAGGGAGGAAGAAGGCGTGGATAGGAAGGTGAATCCTTATCCCTTTATATGGGCGGACGAAGCTAAGCGTCCCCACTTGCCCGGTAAAACTCGCTTATCCCCCAAGCGCCACGATTGATGGCGCGGTTGGGTTACCCATGCCCGTATTGATGAGAATCCCATAATAAGGGGACACGATCTCTGCTTTGACAAGACGTGTCGAAGAACTGCCTCGCGTTATGTGCGGGGCTGGTTAAAAGAAACGGTTCGAATAATGACCGGGCCATGACATAACGTCATGCTGCCAAAACAAGCCAGCAAACTAGATCTGTGAAAATATTATTCTCTCTACGGTGGAATGGGGAACTTATTTTGTAGGGTCGGTCACTATCCTCGTGTTCAAATTCTTCTGTGATGTATTCGTAGAAGGAACCCGCCTTGCAATGCCGAAGACAATACTGCGCGCTGGACACATCGTCATTGAAGCCTGGTTCAGGGGCTACTGAGGGAGTCCTGGATTAGGGGGTCTCCGGACAGCCGGACTATCTCCATTGGCCGGACTGTTAGACTTTGAAGATACAAGATTGAAGACTTCGTCTCGTGTCCGGGTGGGACTCTACTTGGCGTGGAAGGCAAGCTAGGCTATACGGATATGGATATCTCCTCCTTTGTAACCGACCTTGTGTAACCCTAACCCTCTCCGGTGTCTATATAAACCGAAGGGTTTTAGTCCGTAGGACAACAACCATAACATACAATCATACTGTAGGCTAGCTTCTAGGGTTTAGCCTCTCTGATCTCGTGGTAGATCTACTCTTGTACTACCCATATTATCAATATCAATCAAGCAGGACGTAGGGTTTTACCTCCATCAAGAGGGCCCGAACCTGGGTAAAACATCGTGTCCCCTGCCTCCTATTACCATCCGGCCTAGACGCACAGTTCGGGACCCCCTACCCGAGATCCGCCGGTTTTGACACCGACATTGGTGCTTTCATTGAGAGTTCCTCTGTGTCGTCGCCATTAGGCTTGATGGCTCCTATTATCATCGATAGCGATGCGGTCCAGGGTGAGACTTTTCTTCCCGGATAGATCTTCGTATTCGGCGGCTTTGCGCTGTGGGCTAATTCGCTTGGCCATCTGGAGCAGATTGAAAGCTACGCCCTTGGCCATCAGGTTAGATTTGGAAGTTTGAACTACACGGCCGACAACCGCGGAGACTTGATCTTCGACGGATTCGAGCCACAGCCGGGCGCGCCGCACTGTCGTGATGGGTATGACCTAGCTCTGCCGCCGAACAGTACCCCAGAGGTTGCGCCCGCATCAGCTCCGACCCTCAGCTCGGAGCCAACTGTGCCAGTCGAGGACGGGTGGTTAGACACAGCCTCAGGGGCTGCAGTCTCAACGGCGATTGAGCCGAACACCAGCCTAAACCTCTGCGTAGCCCGTGACTCCAAGGTGTCGGACTCCTTTCCGAACTCCGAACCATCCGCGCCCCTGCCAATCGAATCCGATTGGGCGCCGATCATGGAATTCACCGCCGCGGATATCTTTCAGTACTCGCCCTTCGACGACATTCTGAATTCACTAAGGTCTCTCTCTTTGTCAGAAGAGCCCTGGCCGGATTACGGCCAACAGGATTGGGATGCGGACGACGAAGAAATTCGACGCCCACCCACCACCCACTTCGTAGCCACTGTCGATGATTTAACCGACATGCTCGACTTCGACTCCGAAGACATCGACGGTATGGATGACGATGTCGGAGACGAACATGAACCAGCACCTATAGGGCACTGGAAAGCCACCTCGTCATATGACATATACATGGTGGATACACCCAAAGAAGGCAATGGCAACGAGATAGCGGAGGATGACCCCTCCAAGAAGCAACCCAAACGCCAACGTCAGCGGCGCCGCTCTAAGTCCTGCCAAAGCAAAAGTGGTGATACCGGCACAGGAGATAATAACACTCCGGATAGTGCCGAAGAAAACAACAAACCCCTCCAGCAAGATTTAGAGCAGGAGGATGGAGGAGCCAGATCTCCTGAGAGAGCGGCAGACGGAGAGGAGGAGGATGACAATTACATCCCCCCTCCGAAGACGAGGCAAGCCTCGGCGATGATGAATTCGCCGTCCCAGAGGATCCCACCGAACAAGAGCGCTTCAAGCGCCGGCTCATGGCCATGGCAAATAGCCTGAAGAAAAAGCAGCAGCAGCTTCAAGCTGATGTAACATCCCAAATTTTCAATTTGGAATGTTATAACTAGTCATCCATGCATATCATATTTTATTCGCATTTCGTCTCGCGATCCTCAAAAATCCTGAGCAACTCAAGGACCCTCGGAGAGAGTTGGGGATTTCCCAGTTTTCAAATTTGATTGTATCAAATTTTGAAACGAGGATTTTGGTTTTAATTATTTTCTCTCCAAAAATATTTCATACTAAAATCTATGAGAGGAGATAATATGACTTATCCAAGATAATTGAAATATTGGGGGAAAAATATTAAAATCAAATATTTGTTTTATTTGGATTTTATTGCAATTTTGTTTGCATTAGAAAAATTGCACATTTTCCAAAATTGCATTTTAGGGCCAAGAAAATGTTCATCTCGTTCTAAATATTTTATTTAGACGGTGAAAATTTATTTTGGCATTTTTATATTTTTATTTATTTTTCTAGGATTTTTATTTCGGTCGGCGAAATTATTTCAAAAAAAAGTTCCCGCGCCAGACTGGGCCTAAGGCCCAGCCGAGCCAGGCCGGCCCAGCCGCCGTCACCGCCGCCTCCTGCGCACGCGCCGCCGCCGCCACTCAGATCGGAGTCCGAGTTGGACTCCGTGCCGCCCTGCCTTGGCCCCTACTCCAAGCCGCCGCCACCCCCGCCCTTATATACCGCCCCCCCTCCCCCCCATCACCCCACCGCAGCCACCGCCGCCCCGCGCCGCGCCAAGCCCCACCGCCCCCGCCGCCTAGCCTCGCCGCCACAGCCGAGCGCCGCCGCCGCCGCTTGCCGCCGCCGCCCCATCGCCCGCGCCTCGCCTCGCCGGACCTCTCGCCGGAGGTAGCCGCCGGACTCCGCCACCGGTTTTTTTATAAAAAACCGTTTGGTTCTTTTTAAAAAAAAACCCTAGATCCATTTTTTTCGGATTCGCCGGTTTTTCTCGGTTCTTCTAGTTAGCGGACGTTCGTCCGAACGTTCATTTTAACGAACGGTTTCTGCCTGTTAGTTACAGCTAACGAACGCTCGTTCGTTAGTCTGTTTGTGAGTTTTCTTTTATCGGATTTATTCCGCAATTTTTCTGATCGCGATTTCTGATCCGATATTAGTTTCTATTTATCTTTTCGCTCGTTAGTCAGAATTAGGCGATTCCAGCGCCTAGAGTTTCGTCCCGAAACCCCCTTTCAGTTTAACCAACTCAAACAAGTTTTTGCTACTGTAAAATTTGACCTAGTTTCAGATTAGTAAACGAAGCTTCTTTCTTCGCCGTTTGAGTTTCGTCGTTCCATTTGATTTGATTCTTTTTGTGGACCGGAGTTCTTAAGTTGAAACTTCTAGTCAACCATCTTTTGTTTGAGTTTGCTTGTGCATCGTTGCTTGTTACTTATGTATGCTATTGTTTGCTTGTGATAGAACACCCGGAGTGCGAAGCGTGCTACTACGAGTCCCTAGGTTTCACAGATCGTCAGCAAGGCAAGTAACACTTTGATCATACCCTTTTATCACCCAGTTTTTATGCATTAGTCTCAATCCTCAAACATTGCATGATTAGGATGTCATTAATTTGTGGGTTGGGAAGTAGTTGAAGAGGTAGAACCTATTGCCCTGCTATATTCAAACCCTTGGGAGTTACTTCTACGCTTGCTTATAATACTATGCTATGCTATGTTCGTAGACGTGGTTTGGGTTTGAGTAAAATCCATGACAGATGTGAGCTTGTTAATTAATGGTTCAACTTAAGGTGGCAACTTAAATTAACATCTGGGTGGATTGAGGCACCTGGAGTACCCAGTGTTGCCTGTATTTTTTTGGAAATCCCGGAGTACCCGTGTGATCTTCCTATGGACCGCCACCCAGGTTCAAAGGGAACTGAGATGATTCATGCTAGAAACTTCCGTGTGCAGCCACAAGCTATTATGGGCTCTAGCATAGTTGAGTAAGTTATGTGAAGCTCTTGAAGAGGCAGATCAGCAGGTAGTGGGATGTAGGTTTGGTATGGTCTGTCCGGAGTAGAGAGTTAATGTTTCTGAAAGACTGTGTCTCAGTTATCCATTTCTCAAACACCCTGTAGTGCAAGAAAACCAACAGAGGCGATCGAGTCTTGTGGGGAAAAGTGCGCAAACCTCTGCAGAGTGTACAATCTAATCATGGTTAGCCGTGTCCCCGATTATGGACAATTCTTGAGTATCTAGTACTTGGGTTATCACATGTATCTCATCACTCTTAAATAATATTGTTGGGTCATTAATCACTTTAATTGGGATTGAGTTGGAGGAACCTTCTCAATGATGTTTCAACTACCATGATAGTTAAATTAAAATCTATTCCTTTGTTGTAGGGAAAAATTGGCTTTCGCAAAAACTATAACCATAGAGCTTTCCACCAGCCATATATGCATGTAGTGATAGCATTATTCTGTTCTTGCTCTACTGTGTTATTTTGCCAGCATATTCCATGTGCTGACCCGTTTTCGGGCTGCAACGTATTATGTTGCAGACTTTTCAGACGAGGAGTAAGGTTCGTTAGGTCGTTGCCGTGCAGCTCAGCTATGCCGTTGGAGTTGATGGACTCACTTTATCTTCCAAGCCTTCCGCTGTTATCGTATTAGATGGCCTTAAGCCATATTACTGTAATAAGTTCTCTCTTGAGACATTCGATGTAATAAGTGTGTGATTGCTACTCTGTTATAAATCCTTCGAGTACTGTGTGTGTCAGCATTACCGATCCAGGGATGACACTGAAGCACAGAGACTTGACCATCTGAGGTCGGGTCGCTACAGCTGATCAAGATCTGCTAACTGACAAATGGACTGAAGTCCTCGTGGCCGAGGAATATAAACTCGAGCACCCCTCCAAGAGTTACCCAAGGCGCAGGTTACTACCCCGACTGGAGGAAGAAGCGTATGATACGGCTGATCGGCCACCTCGTGGCCGCGATAGAGAGGCATTCCAGCCAAAAGCCCAGCCTCCACCCCAACGCCATTCAAATAAAAAGGCATGGGGAGATACGCCAGACCTGCGAGACATATTGGAGGACAAGGCAAAGCATTCAAGATTGATCTACGGATCACGAGGGCGCACCACTCTGCGAGACGACAAACGTCACGCCAGATACAGTAAAAGCAAATCCGGCCGGGCCGAACACAGCGAGCAAGACCCATTCGAGCTGCGTCGCGATATAGCCCAATACAGAGGCGCCGCACACCCCTTATGCTTCACAGATGAAGTAATGGAACATCAATTCCCAGAAGGTTTCAAACTTGTATATATTGAATCATACGATGGCACAACAGATCCCGCAGTATGGATTGAGGACTTCCTCCTCCACATCCACATGTCCCGCGGCGATGACTTACACGCCATCAAATACCTCCCACTAAAGCTCAAAGGACCAGCGCAACATTGGCTTAACAGCTTGCCAGCGGACTCCATTAGCTGTTGGGAAGATCTGGAAGCCGCATTCCTCGACAACTTTTAGGGCACTTATGTGCGACCACTAGACACCAATGATTTAAGCCACATAATTCAGCAGCCAAAAGAGTTGGCCAGGCAATTCTGGACTCGGTTCCTTACAAAGAAAAATCAAATCGTCGACTGTCCGGATGCGGAGGCCTTAGCGGCTTTCAAGCACAACATCCGAGACGAGTGGCTAGCCCGGCACCTTGGTCAGGAAAAGCCGAAATCTATGGCAGCTCTCACGACGCTCATGACCCACTTTTGTGTGGGAGAAGACAGCTGGCTGGCTCGTAGTAATAACATATCAAAGAACCATGGTACCTCAGATACCAAGGACGCCAATAGCAGGTCACGTCGCAACAAGCATAAGCGCCACATTAATAGAGAAAATACTGAGGATACGACAGTCAATGCCGAATTCAAAGGCTCTAAACCCGGTCAGCGGAAAAAGCCATTCAAACAAAGCACGCCGGGTCCGTCCAGCTTGGACCGTATACTCGATCGCTCGTGTCAAATACACGGCACCCTAGACAAGCCAGCCAATCACACCAACAGGGATTGTTGGGTGTTCAAGCAGGCCGGCAAGTTAATTGCCGAGAACAAGGACAAGGGGCCACATAGCGATGACGAGGAGGAGCCCCGGCAGCCGCACACTGGAGGACAGAAGAGGTTTCCCCTGTAAGTGTGGACGGGAACATGATATACGCAACCCACATCCCCAAGAGGGAGCGGAAGTGTGCGCTCAGGGACGTATATGCGTTGGAGCCAGTCGCCCCAAAGTTCAACCCTTGGTCTTCCTGTCTGATCACCTTCGATCGCAAGGACCACCCCACTAGTATCCGTCATGGCGGATTCGCCGCACTGGTCCTAGACCCAATCATCGACGGATTTCACCTCACTCGAGTCCTTATGGACGGCGGCAGCAGCCTGAACCTGCTTTATCAGGACATAGTGCGCAAAATGGGTACAGATCCCTCAAGGATAAAACCCACAAAAATGACCTTTAAGGGCGTCATTCTAGGTGTAGACGCCCATTGCACAGGCTCAATTACACTAGAAGTGGTCTTCGGATCCCCGGATAACTTCCGAAGCGAGGAGTTAATCTTCGATATAGTCCCGTTTCGCAGTGGTTATCACGCGCTGCTCGGGCGAACCCCATTTGCTAGATTCAATGCGGTACCGCATTATGCATACCTCAAGCTCAAGATGCCAGGACCTCGCGGAGTTATCACAGTCAATGGAAACACAGAGCGCTCTCTCCGAACAGAGGAGCACACCACAGCCCTCGCAGCAGAAACGCAAAGCAGCCTCTCAAGGCAATCAACCAGTTCGGTGCTTCCTAGCCCGGACACCTTCAAGAGCGCTCAGGGCAATCGGCAAATAGACCGCCTGGCGCGATCTGCACTCGCGTAACAATACAGCGGCCACCCCAATCCCAGCCCAGCGGAGAAAATCGTGTCGCGCGTACATAATTACACATTAAAAATTCCATGGGCACAGGTGGGGAGGGGGGCACAACTACGGCACGCCCCAAGACGCGGCCTAAACCACACTAGGGGCTTCCTGTTCGGTTATTTTTCTTTTTCTTTCAGGACCTTAATCCTGGAAACACTGTCCGGCAGCACTATTGCCGAACACATGATGCAGCAACCAAGGAGGCAGACAGCTACGTTATATCACGGAATTCCCAGGTTGATTACAGTAACGAGTGAAATACTCAATTTAATATCATTCCTCAGCTTGCCCTTGGAAGGGACATAGTCCTACTCTTTGCTTATCGCACTATTTGTATCACTCTGCTTTAACGCATTTTTTAAATAAATAATGCATGACATTACGACTATTATTGCATTCTTGTTATATATATATATATCTATGTGTTCATTAACGACACCTTGCAACCGTACGCTATTGTACAACCAATACACCAGGGGCTTACGTACCCCACAATGCGGTGTGAAAAGTCTGAACACTTTCACAAGTGCGGCACCCTGAACTTATAGCATTATATGCATCAGCTCCGAATCATGTCTTTGGTTAAATGTTGGGCTTGCCCGGCTCCTATGTTTTGGTACCTTACATTCCGCTCTATCGGCTAAGGTAGCGCTAGGAGAACTACTGCGATTGTGCCCCGGTTCTGCCGGGCTTAGCACCTCAGTAGAGAAAGCTAAAACTGACTGTCATGATACAGCGAGAGACTGGTCGCTGTTCGGCGAGGTTTTTCGAGTCCCTAAAGACTTATGCCGCTTAGGGAGAGGGGCCGGCCCTGTCCGGCTTACAGGCGTGTATCGCGCCCCGATTTCGTCCTTCCGAATTCCAGGGGCTTCGCCGAAATTTAAAATTATAGAATTCTATGGCTAAGTGAGAGTGATAAAGCATTATTTGTCTGGTTGCCTTGTTTGTGTGCTGAGCACCTCCCTCGAAGGACCGAAATATGGGAACAAGAGTGCTCAGGTTTATCCCGAACACCCCAGCACTTGCGGCATGGGGGCAGAAGCCGAGGACTAGCCATCTCTCAGATTGGATAAACGGCCAAACAGAAGGTAATATTTTAAATTCACACAAGCGTTGCATAGCGCATATGAAACAAATTTTCATCACATAGGATCACACGAGCAAGTTTCATTCAAATATTACATCTTTTGCGCACTCATCCGCGATGAGACGGGCACCCGACAGAACACCCTCGTAGTACATCTCGGGGTGGCGGTGCTCCTTGCCCTCTGGCGGCCCCTCCTTGATCAGCTTCACGGTGTCTAGCTTGACCCACTGCAATTTCACACGGGCGAAAGCCCGGCGTGCACCTTCAATGCAGACAGATCGCTTGACGACCTCCAGCCGCGGGCAGGCATCCACAAGCCGCCTCACCAGGCCGAAGAAGCTGTTCGGAAGGGCGTCGCCAGGCCACAGCCGAACTATAAAGCTCTTCATGGCCTGATCGGCCGCCTTATGTAGCTCGACCATCTGCTTCAGCTGATCGCTCACTGGCACCGGATGTTCGGCCTCAGCATACTGAGACCAGAACAGCTTCTCTGTCGAGCTTCCGTCCTCGGCCTGGTAAAATTGTGCGGCATCGGACACACTGCGGGGCAAATCTGCGAATGCTCCTGAAGAGCTCCGGATCCGGGTAAGTAATCGGTAATTCACTTTTACATGCTTGCTTTGCATATAGAAAGCCTTACCCGCTGCTATCTTCTTCGTCGCGTCGATCTCTTGGAGGGCCTTCTCGGCCTCGGCCTTGGCACTCTTTGCGCTCTCAAGGGCCGCGGCAAGCTCAGACTCTCGTGTCTTCGAGTCAAGCTCCAACGCCTCGTGCTTCGTCACGAGAGCCTGGAGCTCTTGCTGCACCTCGCCCACCTGAGCCTCGTGCTTCTCTCGCTCGGTGTGCTCCTTGGCCGCTTTATCTTCGGCCTTGGCGAGCGCTTGCTTCAGGGTCGCCACCTCGGTCGTGGCCCCTGGCAAACATACGATGATCCTGTCATTTTGCAATCGCGTCCTCTTTTATATATATATATATAATACAGGGTATTACTTACCCTTGTTTTCCTCGAGCTGCCTCTTGGCAAGGCCGAGCTCTTTCCTGGACCCCTCGAGGCCCTGCTTCAGTACGGCGACCTCCGCAGTCAGTGCGGCGGATGCCAGCAGCGAAGCCTGCATACGCATATTGACATACTTATATTAGACTCCTGCGATATTATTTGATCCTCTGTTCGACTTTTCTTTGTGAACACCGAACAAAGCATCAGGGGCTACTGTCTATGTGGTAATGTTTATACTACATTTTAAAACACTTACCTCGAAGCCTGTTAGAAGGCTGGCACATGCTTCAGTCAATCCGCTCTTGGCGGACTGAACCTTTTGGATCACCGCACTCATGATAGTGCGGTGCTCCTCGTCGATGGAAGCGCTGCGAAGCGCTTCCAGCAGACTGTCCGGCGCCTCTGGATGGACAGAGGTCACCGGCACAGGCGTCTTGCCCCTCTTAGAGGGAGGCCGCCTGCCCGAGCCCGGAACCACTGGAGGTTCCGACGCGGTGTTCGGCAGAGGGCCGAACTCGGAGCTCTCACGGGGCCCGTCCCCTCGGCTCCTGGAGTACGGAAGGTCGCCTTGAGGCGCCTCCGGGGCTGTCTCCCCTCGATCCAGTGCCTCTTGAGACAACACCTCGGCGTCGTCGGCAGGATGAGGGGAGGTGGCGGTCGGGACTGGATCGCTATCCATGTCCGACAAGCCCAAGGAGCCGTCCGACGATACATCGATGCTGGCTCATGGCGGCCTGCATAATTGCGTTTGACGTTAGAGAAAGTAGTGCGACAAAGGAATCCTATGAGTTACTCTGGTATCCGTATCTGAATACTTACGATCTCCCCGGGGGCCTGGCCCGGGGCAACCACTCGTCCTCGCCCTCGTCGGCGGCGGTGGAACTGTCCGGAAGGAGAGTCCTCCCCTTCTTGGACCCTTCGGCCTCCCCAGTTGGGGCGGCCTTCCTCTTCCTGTATCCCCTAGTCGGTGGGGGAGCATCTTCTTCTTCCTCGTCTTCGGGGGAAGAGTGCACCGCAGAGTCACCGGACGGTGAGTCCGACGACGCCTGGCATCGGGAACTCTTTCGAGTTCCCTTGGCCTTCTTGGTCTTCTCCGGCACCGTATAAGGGGCCGGAGTCAACATCTTCGCCAGAAGAGCGTCTGCGGGGCCTTCGGGCAAAGGAGCCGGACAGTCGATCTGTTCGGCCATCTTCTTCCAGTCCTGTCAAAGGTACGTGAGTTTAGATCCCGCATAGAGTCAATCTATATGAAAAATAAGTATCCTATGAAAGGTAAAGCAGCTTACCGCACTGGCTTGGCGCTTCGCGCTGAATCCGCGATCCTCGGTAATAGGGGGGGGCACCTCAACGCTTTTGAACTGCACCCTCCAGGTGTCTTCATGAGTCGTGTCGAAGAGCCTGTTCAGAGTTCGGTGCTGCGCCGGATTGAACTCCCACAAGTTGAACTCCTGTGGTTAGCACGGGAGTATCCGGCGGATGAGCATAACTTGGTCTATGTTGACAAGCTTGAGCTTCTTGTCCAGCATGTTTTGAATACATGTTTGGAGTCCAGTCAGCTCTTTCAAATTACCCCAGGGCATGCCCTTATCTTTCTAGGAGGTGAGCCGCGTGGGGATGCCAGATTGGAACTCGGGGGCCGCTGCCCATGCAGGATTACGTGGCTCGGTGATACAGAACCACCCCGATTGCCACCCCTTTATGGTTTCCACAAAGGAGCCCTCGAGCCATGTTACGTTGGGCATCTTGCCCACCATGGCGCCTCCGCACTCCTCCTGGCGGCTGCCCACCACCTTCGGCTTGACATTGAAGGTCTTCAGCCATAAGCCGAAGTGGGGCCTGATGCGGAGGAAGGCCTCGCACACGACGGTAAACGCCGAGATGTTGAGGACAAAGTTCGGGGCCAGATCATGGAAATCTAGGCCGTAATAAAACATGAGCCCCCGGACGAAGGGATGGAGAGGGAATCCCAGTCCGTAGAGGAAACGGGTGAGGAATACTACCCTCTCATGGGGCCTGGGGGTGGGGATGAGCTGCCCCTCATCTGGGAGCCGGTGCGCGATGTTGTCGGGCAGGTATCCGGCTCTCCTCAGTTTCTTGATGTCTCCCTCCGTGACGGAGGAGACCATCCACTTGCCTCCCGCTCCGGACATGATTGGAGAAGGTCGAGGTGAGAAGTGCGGACTTGGGTGCTAGAGCTCGAGTGTGCGAAAACGGATGGGCAAGGGAGGAAGAAGGCGTGGATAGGAAGGTGAATCCTTATCCCTTTATATGGGCGGACGAAGCTAAGCGTCCCCACTTGCCCGGTAAAACTCGCTTATCCCCCAAGCGCCGTGATTGATGGCGCGGTTGGGTTACCCATGCCCCTATTGATGAGAATCCCATAATAAGGGGACACGATCTCTGCTTTGAAAAGACTTGTCGAAGAACTGCCTCGCGTTATGTGCAGGGCTGGTTAAAAGAAACGGTTTGAATAATCACCGGGTCATGACATAACGTCATGCTGCCAAAACAAGCCAGCAAACTAGATCTGTGAAAATATTATTCTCTCTACGGTGGAATGGGGAACTTATTTTGTAGGGTCGGACACTATCCTCGTGTTCAAATTCTTCTGTGATGTATTCGGAGAAGGAACCCGCCTTGCAATGCCGAAGACAATACTGCGCGCCGGACACATCGTCATTGAAGCCTGGTTCAGGGGCTACTGAGGGAGTCTTGGATTAGGGGGTCTCCGGACAGCCGGACTATCTCCATTGGCCGGACTGTTAGACTATGAAGATACAAGATTGAAGACTTCGTCTCGTGTCCAGGTGGGACTCTACTTGGCGTGGAAGGCAAGCTAGGCAATACGGATATGGATATCTCCTCCTTTGTAACCGACCTTGTGTAACCCTAACCCTCTCCGGTGTCTATATAAACCGAAGGGTTTTAGTCCGTAGGACAACAACCATAACATACAATCATACCGTAGGCTAGCTTATAGGGTTTAGCCTCTCTGATCTCGTGGTAGATCTACTCTTGTACTACCCATATTATCAATATCAATCAAGCAGGACGTAGGGTTTTACCTCCATCAAGAGGGCCCGAACCTGGGTAAAACATCGTGTCCCCTGCCTCCTGTTACCATCCGGCCTAGACGCACAGTTCGGGACCCCCTACCCGAGATCCGCCGGTTTTGACACTGACAGTCTCCTTTAGCAACATGATCTCGAATGAAATGATGACGAACTTCAATATGCTTACTTCGAGAATGTTGCACAGGATTGTGAGCAGTTTTGACAGCACTTTCATTGTCACAAAGTAGTGGACCATGTCTCACATGTATCGCATTATCCTTAAGGGTTTGGGTCATCCAAAGTAATTGAGCACAACATGATCTGGCGGCAATGTATTCCACTTTGACAGTAGATAAGGATACCGAGATTTTTTTTCTTGGAGGACCAAGACACAAGGGTTCTACCAAGAAATTGACAAGTACCCGAGGTGGACTTTCTATCAACCTTGTCACCGGCATAGTACTAATCGGAGTAGCCAACGAGATCAAAAGATGACCTGTTAGGATACCAAATGCCAAAGTTTCATGTATGAATTAAGTATCTCACTATCCTTTTCACAGCCGTAAGATGACACTCTTTAGGAGCCGCTTGATATCGTGCACACATGCAAACACTTAGCATAATATCGGGACGAGAGGCACATAGATATAACAATGAACCAATCATAGAGCGGTAAACCTTTTGGTCAACCGGTTTGCCATCCTTTGTCAAGTCAAGATGTCCACTAGTAGGCATGGGTGTTTTCACACTCTGGTATGCGTCGGTGCTATACACATGGTTTTTAACCCCTTTCCGCGATGACATTTGGAACCATCTCCAAGTGAGTGTGGGCGATAGGGGGGGTCCTTCCCACACGCCCAGAAACCGTCAGAGATAGGGAGCCAAGATGCATATACAGTACTCCTACTCGTTTGTGCTCACATTGCCATCGCAGTTGGTATTCTGTGGTGCTACGTTTATGATGCGCGGCCCATCACAAACTTTTCACTATTATAGAACGCGTATGATAAGCATACAATCACACACATTTGCTTTTCCAAACCATATGCGATAACTAATTAAGAAGATTATTTAATCGTTGTACGAGTGTCAGACAGGATTACAATATGTTAGACCATCATAACATCGTCGTACATGACAACTACCGCACACGCTATTCTATGGTGCAATGTTTACGACGCATACTCAATCAGAAATAGTTCATGGTTGCGAATCGTGTATGATAAGGCAACTATCACAAACATTTAGTTTGTCTGCACCGTTTATGATATTGTCTGACAACGCACACGCTTTGCAAACGGCAACTGTGTGCATACTACGTTTCCTCTTTGTGAACCGTGTCAGATTATGGTGTATATCGCAAACGTTTGTGTTTTACCAACCGTGTGTGCCATAATGACCTGGAGAGCCTAATTTCACCATAATTTAATTGTTGCTATTTCAAATTGTACCAGATTTGAATTTGAATGTATGCTATAGCTTTATTCATATCCATCAGGTTCAAACAACCAATGCATTATTCGATTGATAGGTACATATGTTCAAGAACTACATAAGAATCAAATAAATAATGATTAATCATAGTTGTACACTTGTACTATTAAAGACGGTAAAGAAAGAGGCGAAATACATTCTGGTTGCTGAAGAAGGTGAAGCGGAATGCCCATATTGTGCCCTCCTCCATGCAGAAGGCACGCACGACTTTAGGCCGACCCCTTGTGATGGCCGACCGCCCATCCTTCACGGTCTTCATGAAAACATCTAGATAATCATCGTGTTCTAGTAGAAATACTTTAACCTTTGCATGCCCACCAATCATGTAGTTTGAGAGGTAATCTTGAGTAAACTGCTTTAGGAACCACTGCAAAGGAAAAAGATTCAGACATTGTCATCTAACACAACTCATTATGGGCAGTAAAAAGAAGGCTGCAGAGTTCTTACTTACCATCCTGCAGTTTGCTGTTGTCTTGGATAAAGTGTAAACAAATAGTTTAATTGCCATCTTTTGACCCATTTTACTAACAATATTTACTAGCTTCCTCACTTAATGTTGGTTCATCGATATCTCATTTCCCCATACGCAGAAAGGGTCGAAGCGTGAATCATTACCAATGACATATGTACCTAAAAGCACCAAGTTAATATTAGAAGCTAAACAGCAATTGCACAATGATGTCGTACAACACTCTTATATAATATCTTATAACATCCAATATACTCACATATTAGATGAATTACCATCTTATATTATGGGCCAGAAGGAGTTTAGTGCGTTCTTACAAATTATCGGCTGATTAACTATTGCTGTATCCATGGGTTATAGTTAGTTTGAGCTAGTTCGGTCTCAAATAGCCCTAAAGTATATCTAAACATGAGGGATAGTTTGAGCTAGTTGCATCTATAACCCACCCCAAAAAACTATCCAACCCAAGAGGTGCTAATTGGAGCTAGTTCTCCTAGTGCATTTATTGTCAATCTAATCCTGCCATCCAAACAACTCTTTGGATGGAGTTAGTTAAGGGTTAGTCATGAGCTAGAAACTAACTCTAACCTCTAGCTAAGTTGAGTATCCAAACAGGACAATATTGTTGTAGTTGTTGTTGCTGTTGCTCTTCTACATATATCTAGACATCATCAGAACATTAATGGCACACTCTTCCTTGTTGCTATGTAGCCTAGGATTGCATATTTAGACATTAAGTACAATGCATGTTACTATGTAGCCTCAGATATATTACATATGGCCCTAGTTAACCTAACAATAAATGGGTTGCAGATATATTCAGTTAAAGGTCCAATTCACCAATTAGTCCCTTATTAGCCCCCGGCCTAGCTATATGGTACCAGCTACCGATATCCTGAACAGTGAGCATATATAAGCCATGGGATGAAACTAACCTCGATGG
Source organism: Triticum urartu (assembly GCF_003073215.2). Taxonomy (NCBI): domain Eukaryota; kingdom Viridiplantae; phylum Streptophyta; class Magnoliopsida; order Poales; family Poaceae; genus Triticum; species Triticum urartu. Next base: position 236,764,062 of record NC_053027.1, on the reverse strand, counting down.
AAAACAACAGCCGTTCCCAAAATTTTCATGTGTAGGTACATCGAGAAGCATGTTAAGCACAACAGGCTAAACATCAACCAAAATTATCCATGGCAGACAAAATAATCTCCAAAAGATAGCTTCAGTGTGCAGGTTTCAGCACGCTAGTAAAGCAAAACAAGTGGAAAGGTGTGTTACCTGCAACAGGCCTAACATTTAACAACAAGCAAACATAGTCATTCAAACTGGTATTGTGCCGGTCTAAGTACACTGGTTATTGTTAAATAAAAATGGAAAGGCGTGTTAACTACAAGATGCAACAACCAAATGTAGTCATTCATAGTGGTATTGTTGAAACTGGTACTGATGAAATTGAACTGCATAGTTCAACTTGCACATACAGAAAATCACGTTGTGAATAACTGGAATAAACAAGGCATACTATGAACAACCAAATATAGCATTTGAAATTGGACATATGCTAACTACAAATAAGAGAACAATAAAAAAACTTTAAAAGACGCATATGCTAGCTATAATAGGCTTAACATCAAGCAAATGTATGCATTCCTATCGGTATGTTTAAAACTAGATTGATGAAATGTACTACACAGTAAATAATTGCACATATAGAGCATCACATTTGTGAACAACTAAAATAAACAAGGCATACTACAAACAACCAAATGTAGCAATTAAAACCAGACATATTCTCATTACACTACAAAAGGGACTCGGCAAAAGAAATCATGGGTTCTCCCCTGTGAGGAGGCACGACAAAACAAATCATTGGTTTCCTCACTTGTCACAGATGGGCTCGTTCTCGTGGGATGAGCATGGACCCCGGATGCGCTCCATGTTGTCATAGATGGGATCCTTCCACTTGGAAGAGCATGGCTATAGGGTGCCCTCCCTGATGTCGTAGACGGGATCTTTCCCCTTGGAAGAGCAGATGGGCTCTTTCCCCTTGGAAGAGCCGGAGAGGGTGTCCTCCTCGTGGTCGCCATCGATGAGGTCTGACTTGGAAGCTGTGGATCCCAAGCCAGCGTCGCGGAATGTGTCCTTCAGAAATGACAAAAGGGGATCGATGGCGATGTAGGATGGCAAATTCTTGATAGCGAGCCAGAGGAGATCAGTGGTGGGGCTATGGATGAGATCGACGACGGTTGAACCCGAGGGGTTGGGGTGGGCCACTTAACCTGTGACATAGCCCACCTTAGGCCGTCGCTATCGACGACCTCGATGTCGTAGCCGACATCCGCGACATAACCGCATACTGTAGCCCGCAGATTGAGTGCCTGCAGCTAGTAATGGTTGTTAGTTTCCTCGGTGACGTCAGGCAATGAAACTGCGATACACCTCTTTTGGGCCAGTCGTTCCTTGAGCTCCACAGGAAGCGTAGCTGGGCTTAGGTTGCGACGCTTTGGAGTGGGGGATGGGGATGGGATGGGGATCTGTGGGAAAGGAGGCGTTTTGCAGGTGTCATCTAGTAAACTTAGGGCAGCCTGGGTATGGAGATCGATGGGTAAGCTGCACAGGCAAACCGGCAGATGTTGACAATGGAGGCCTTGTGGCGGCGGCGGCGGGGACCTTGCTAGGGTTTCGAGCGAGGGAGGGTGTGTGTGTGCGCCCGAGGAGGTTTTTTTGTGTGTGTGTGTGGAGGGAGGGGGTGTTTGAGGAAATTACACGGGTACTGAAAAGTTTACTACGCGGGAGTGAAATGCCGGGGCTATTGAAAATTTTGATGATGGTGCATCGCACATGGTCCGGAGATAACAACCGTGTGTTATGAAACAGAAAAACCCTCGAGGCGAGCAAATATTTTTGAGGGATGCATGAGGCATTGGGAACAGGAAACATCACACACGATCGAAACTCAATAACTGTGTGTTATCAAACAAAAAAAGCTGCAGGCGGGTAGATATTTTTGAGAGGGGAAGCCTCGTGGAGCCTAATGTACTGCACGGATGTGTGCGTGATAGGGGCACCGGCGTGGCACACGGTTAGTTTGAGTGAACCATGTCTATTGCGTCATCCGACTTGTCTAATGTTCATAAATTTGGCGAAAAATGACGCGGGAGAGGGTCAGAACATGAACATGCTTGCATGTGGACAAAATTTATGTATGAAAAGGGTGGTTTGATGTTCAAATACCAAATGCAACTTCGATGTGGAACCTATCTCGCAAAGTGCATGGTATTGCTTGCCCCCTCGTGTCGGCATGAAGGGAATTCTAAGCTATGAATGCATCCCCCCCAACCGAGGTTCACCTAGCAAAGTGCGAAGTAGCTAGCAACCCCCCTCGTGTCGGCACGAAGGGAATCCTAAGCTATGAATGCATGCCCCCCTATCGGTTCTATATCCGGCATATCTCGTAGTAGGGGTCCTAAGCTAGGCGTGTTGGAGCGATGGCAACATGGACACGGGATTTTACCCACGTTCGGGCACCCTTGATGGAGGTAAAACCCTACGTCCTGCTTTTGATTGTATTCACATGGGGTGTATTACAGAGTACATGTATCTACCACGAGATTGTTCTAATGAATATTAGATCGTCTATTGACTAGCCTTGCCTGGGTTTATATAACACACCAGAGGCCTAGGGTTTAGGAGAGTCCTCGTCTTGGGCAACAAGTCTTGTGGGATCTCCCTTGTATGCGGCATGGGCTGCCCGAAGTTGCCCATGAGTAAATCACCATGGGGGTCCTCAGCCCGATCCAGCTGGTCGAGAGATGACGTGGTGAGTACCCCGTAGTGCAGGGCACCGTCAGTAGCCCCCCTGAACCGGTCTTCAAGTTGGGGACGCTCCTCGATTCTTCCGAACTATTCTTCATCTTTGGTCGTCGATCTTGAAAACTGGTTCAACAAATCTTCTCATCTTCGATCTTGAGGATCGCCGAAGTGAATCCGAGGAGTTTACACATCGGGTATCCGAGGAGCCCCTTTAAGTTCTCGGCCTTTATCAATGCCTTGTTATTTTTATGCCACACCTCGGGTTTGAAATTATTCCCATGCGGCGGTGCCCTCTTGCATCCGAGGTCCAACGCCGGACTGCATTTGAGGTATCTTTTGTAGCCGAGCACCAACACCGGACCGCTTTCAAGCTCCAACACCAGAATGTATCCGAGCTTCAACGCCGAACTGTATCCGAAGTGTGTTTTACAGCTGAGCTCCAGCGACGGACTATATCCGAGGTGTCATAGATTACCTCGGTCTTGAAAAAGTTAAAATGGTTCAAGTGAGCTTATTGTGAGAGATGCCCACTATGGATTTAATTCCGATTTGTGTAATGTATTCGCTGCCAAGATGTATAGCCAATAGCCCTCAAGGTGTGTGTTGGCCAAAAATCCGAGATGCACATTAGAGGAGATAGTGATCGGCGGACGGGCCCTTGAGAGAGGGTTTTGAGAAGTCGCCGTAATATATTAGCTTGATGTCGGATAAGTCCCAGATAGTACCTATTGTTGTTCGAAGACGCATTTGCCCATAGTTCGGTCAAGCCGAACACTAAGCACTTTGAATTTTCTGCATGAATAGGCAATGCAGTAGCCCCTGAGTCACTGATCGGGTGGCAACACCAGATCAGGGAATTGATGTGCCCCTTTAATATTAGTAAATGATAAGCCCAAAGCCCAGTAGCCCCCGAGCCTTAATGTGGGCATGGGTGGCCGAATTAAGGATCGATATCCGGAGTAAAATCACAAATTATGTGTAATGATTCTACATATCTAAGTACTCTACATCATTAATGCTTGGATCTGCATTGTACAAAACTTTGATGACCGACCATCGGCTTCAACCTCCTCGGCCAGTAGCCGGGGAGTGTTTGTCCTACTTTATATAGCCTATATAAGGGCAAGATTTATGACAAACAAGGCAATTCGGCCATATGGTTTAATAAACAAAGTTACACGGAGAGATATGTTATGTTACTTTTTAACGGAAGAAACATCGTCCGAAGAAAATAGTCCCGCTATCGGTTCCTTTCTTTGGGTTGTCATGCTGACCATGATCATAAATCCTCACCTCCGATCAATGTGGGAGGAAAATATTGAGGATTTAGTGTGGGGAAAGTTCCCGAACTCTATCGTCTTAATGAACCAAAAATTTCACTTCTGTTGTTGCCGACCAATTATATCCTTTAGGATCGCTAGCTTTCGGCTTCACCCAGTCTGAGGTACTAACTTGGATGACCCGGTAGTAACAATCACACATGTGCTCCCTTTACCGCCTAGCCGAAAAATCGGGAACATAGGGGTAAGCACAGGAGCCAGTCAACACAACTTGGCAAAAATCTTAAGTCAAATTGATGCATATTTTATGGCTTTATAACGATGATTACGAAAGGCGGCCCTTGTATATTGAATACAAACACTGATGATATATGTTTATTTTGACTCCGTTGCGACCGTTTATTAGTTGAAAGTGGCCCATCGTCGGCTTATACCCCTTTGTAGATGCGACACAGGGTGTTTCCACGGTAACAAGACAACCCTTAGCCGACGTCTCTGTGCCCGGAGGCGGTTGTGTTAGCGGAAATAAGGCAATTAGATATACGGGCTTTATAACTTTCACTTAGTCATAGGAGCTTTAAACTGACGAAGCTAGCTATGAGCCCCCGGTCAGTGTTCGGCACCGACCAAAGTCTAGCCATTAACACTTCGGCCAATGTTATGAAAGGCCCATCGTTTAACATGGGGTAATCTGTATCGATCTATAGTTTGACACCGTCATCGGATCGCTGACCAATTTACGCCCATTGTGACAGTCAGTTTTTGTCTTTCTCCACTCAGGTGCTTAACCATTCGAGCTGAAAGCATAGTTGTAGTGGTTCTCCCTTTGCACACCTAGCCGAACAAAGAGAAACTTAGGAGGCAAGCACAGGAGCCGGGCAACCCAACTATTGACCGAAGACACAATTCGAAACTGATGCATATATAGCAATTTCAGAGATTGTCTTTGCCGAATCTCTAAAGGTGTCCGGCCTTGCACTACGAGACTTATGCTGGAAACACACAAATAGTTCAAAATTTCCATAGGTTGGAAAACCAAAAAAATTCAGTAAAAACTTTACGCCCGAAATAAATCAAGTCATTTGGTGCCAATCCGAAAATTGGTCTTACTTTTGTGCTTCTCTCGCGCATTGATATGACACATCCGAGCTCAAAACTTCAAGCGGGTCAGACTATGGCTGTAACCTCTTATCCCGAAGGTGTAGTACTGCTTGTTAAGCTAGTTTTAGCAAACAAAACTCGAGCAGCTTTAGAGAGAGACTAGGCCATCTAGCTATTAACCGCACACTCGCGTCGAAAAAGGAGTGGTAGAAAAAGACTATGCAACGACTAGGAAGGCGCTCGTACAAATTTAAGACCCCCAATTAACTTGGGTAAAGGAAGTGTTTTTAACAAAGAACATTTTTAACAAACTAAGTTTTTTATTTAACATAAATATAAAGTTTGGTCGAACGAACGAGAATTAAAAAGCTGAGCATGGAAGCGACTTAGCTGGTTAATGTGCTCGGTGTCGATGCACGACCCGAGCTTACGGCGGGACGAGGTCCCAACCCCCAAGCCGGTCCCGAGGTGGCGGAGCAAAGAGCTCGACATTCCAAAGTGGTGACATAGCACAACCAATGTGGCGAGGTGGAACCCCCAGTCCAACCGAGGCGACGGAGCAGACCAGCAGTATCACGCCGAAGTCCCCGGCGTGGGTTAATGAAATGATGACGAAGCCACCGGTCCAGCCGAGGTGGCGTGGTACGTCGGTAGGCCGAGGTGACAGCGCTGCCCATCCCGGATCATTTACCAATGCACAGAAAATAGTTCAAGCCGCAGATAATAGTAATAATAATAAATTAAAAAAATTCATTGCATAATTAATAATTTATGCAAAGCGAGTAATAAAAGAAACATGGCCCGTGTGCCGAACACTCGATGAGGTAGAGGTCTCTCAGCGATGCCAAAATCCCCGAGGCAACCGAACATGTCGGTATGGCAATTCGACCAACAAGGTGATCACGTGAGCCGATTTATGCCGATTGGGACGATGATGTCGGCTTGCCGAAGTGACCACGTGACGAAGTCGGAGTCGATTAGCTACACGTGTAAAATAGTGTAGTCCAAAAAATAATAATATAAATATATCAAAAATCCTCGCATAATTAATTTACGCAAATAAATTTTTAAAGAGATGTGGCCTGGCATCGAAGCTAATGTCGATGCGGGGCGTTAGTGTGGCAAAGTCTGAATTCAGAGGACGGTCCTAGTTCCCGATGTGGCGTTAGCCGAAGTGTGGACGGGAAAACTGACCGAACCATCACGCAACCATCGTTAATGCGGCCAACACTTGACAGTCCTGTGTACAGAGGATGGAACAAACCAGAGTGATATTCCTTAGGAAAAATAAGCTCATGCAAGAAAAAAGTTAGTAGGAATAATAGCACCAGGTTTATTTGTTGTAGCAATCCAAAGAGACACGCGGGCGTTCATGGATTTGCATCTAGTGATAGTACTAGTGCTAGTGCTAGCTTGATGTTGCGTGCGCGTGCTTGGCCGGGATGCGGCGAAGCAAAGCGCTCGGTCCAGCTAACATGATGAAGCTGGTCGGCCGGTGACGCCGAAGTCTCCGGAGTAGGTTGATGAAGAGACGACGAAGCTCCCGGTCCATCCGAGGTGACGGAGCAGGTCGGTAAGGTGACGTTGAAGCCGCCATGCCAGCCAAGGTGTTGAAGCAATTTGGCATGGCAGTCATCGGTTTGAAGAAGCTAAGGCTCGGCCCTGCTAACGCTGGTCATAACTTGTGACGCAGTCAATGCCGCATTGATGAAGTGACCGAGCGGCAATGTTTGGGCGCCTGACCCATGCAATCCGTGGGGCGATTGTGTTGGTGATGATTTATCCTTAGCAATGCTGAACTCTTGTTCGGCTTACCGAGTTGTTGATCCGATAAGGTTAGGTTCTGCTCGATGAAGCGACGATCTGTCTAGTGCATGTCGGCAGATGTGGAGCAAGGGCTGGTTTGACACCGACACGACGGTGAAGATTACCTACGAAAAGGAGCAAAATTTGTGAGCGTGTGTTCGGAAACAAAAGACAATACCCTAGAAAGAGATTGTTCCAAAAAGGTTGTCTAATATCCCGTTCATGAAGAAAGATGAACTCAAGTTGGATTCATAGTCGTGTAGAAAACAGATCCGAAAAGTGATGCACTAATCGGAAGGTTCCCGGAGTTTGAACGGTTGGATCAAGCTGAAATTTTGAGAGGTGGTAGATATGGAAATTCCGCAGAGGATGAACAGTTGGATCTTCAAAATAACATCCGAGCTAGGCTCTGGAGACCACACCCTAAACTCGTCCAGATTCCCGTCCAGACTCGACAGGCCTCCACTTTATCATAGATCGCCGGAGATTCCTCCATCGGAAGGTGACATAATTTTACAGGGTTGTTGTATACTCAATTCCACCAAAGGGTTCGTCAAATCGACTCCCGGGGAGACGGTGCCAGCAAAAACAAATCTGCTGTATAGAAAAAACTATGCGATCGCACGAGGGAAATGTTGACGATGAGCCCCCAGGCTCCATGGACGAATTTTTCATGGTCTCGGTTGAGATTTGAGCTGATGATGATGAAAGTATCCATCTGATCTTGATGATCTGACGTGGAGGGCGGTCCTCAGTCCAGCCGAGGTGACCAGTCGAGCCGGCGACAAAGATGCCGACATCGACCATAAAGCTCGGCTCCGATGCGTAGATCGCGCCGGAGACGACCTGAAATCCCATCGCACCGTGGGGACTGCCAGCAGATTCTCTATGAAAGCACCAATGTTGGTTCTATATCCGGCATATCTCATAGTAGGGGTCCTAAGTTAGGCGTCTTGGAGCAATGGTAACATGGACACTGGATTTTACCCAGGTTCGGGCCCTCTTGATGGAGGTAAAACCCTACATCCTGCTTTTGATTGTATTCACATGGGGTGTAGTACAGAGTACATGTATCTACCACGAGATTGTTCTAATGAATATTAGATTGTCTATTGACTAGCCTGGCCTCGGTTTATATAACACACCAGAGGCCTAGGGTTTAGGAGAGTCCTCGTCTTGGGCGATAAGTCTTGTGGGATCTCCCTTGTATGCGACATGGGTTGCCCGAAGTGGCTCATGAGTAAATCTCATGGGGGTCCTCGACCCGATCTAGCTGGTTGGGAGACGACATGCTGAGTACCCCCTAGTCCAGGACACCGTCACCCCCAACCGAGGATCACCTTGCGCGAAGTAGCAGCCCCCACACTTTCAGTCGGCGGGCCAGAGAGGCATCTCACCAAGATGGATCGTAAAACAGACCAAGAATAATTCACCTTGGTCATACAATCTCTCTCTTGTTGTTGGTCAAAGTGATGGCCGTCCATGCGACCCCGGAGATGGGCTAGCTCGCCAATAATCACGCAAGTAGCTAGTCCCCGAAGACAACCACTGCATGCGTGTGGCCCAATCATATGTATGGAGAGGTGTGTTTTTGAATACACAATGGAACAACTTTGATGTGGCACCGTGATTTCGAACTAGAAACCCCCACACTGAGTGAGGGTTAGGTTGACGATGCATATGTATGTTACACCACACTTCAAGCATACGACGGGGATTCATGCATGCATGCGTGCATAGTATATGCGCTCAAATTTAATTAGGCCTGAATCACACCATGACCAATACTACGATAACACGAACCAAAGGAAGAATCCACCATGGTCACCTATCTTGTTGTCAGTCAAGGTGATCATGGATGTCCATGCGGGCCCACGAATATATAGGCTTGTCGCCGATAACCACGCGAGGGAGTGTGCCATTTGAAGACAACCACTACATGCATATGTATGGAGGTGATGCGTGCATGCATGTTTGAATACCATTTCACAACATTGATGTGGCGTGTGCGTCGAAAATTGTACAGTCACCACACAGAGCGAGATAGGTTCATGACGTGTCGTTGTACTAGCCACCTCGACTCGATGGGAGGGATTCATGTGTACACATGCATGTGTGTGTGCTCAAACGGTATCATGTCATCCCAGAGTATGACCTATATATATTCCGTATTACAATCAAAAAAATAATCCCCTCCTAAGTCAAATTAACCTCCCTTGTTGTTAGACAAAAAATAGTGATGGACCAAGCGGGCCCACAGATGGAAGCATCGATATCGCTGATAACCGCTTAAGTGGGTGCAAGAGGACAACCACCATTGCTTTGCATGTGGGCCAAACATATGTTGAATACCCAAAATGCACAACTTTGATGTGCCACATGCCTCAAAAACCATAAACCCCCCACATAGAGCGAGGTTCATGAAGCTTACTACATATGATGGTCCCCTTCCCCCTCTTCGACTAATACTATATGCTCCTACCGTAATACAACCCAAAAAGAATCCTGCTCGATGGTGAAATTAATTAACCTCTCTCGATGTAGCCCAAAGTGATGCATGCATCGATGATGGCCTCATGGGCCCACAGATGGAAGCATCACACGTGAGTGTCCTAGCTAGGATAACCACCGCATGCATGCATGTGGCCCAAAGAGGTGTTCTGTGATGTTTGAATCGCCAATTTCACAACTTTGATGTGGGACATGCCTCGGAAACTGAAAAGTCCCGACACTGAGTGAGGTGTACTTGTTCATAGACGCGTACATATAGTATATATGCTAGTCCCCTCCCACCTCTTCGACGCGTACTATATACCACCATAACACAAACAAAAAAGATTCCACCTTGCTGGTCAAATTAACCTCACTGCTAGTGATACGTCCATTTTGAATCATGTTTTCTTACTGTTATTTATGATGTTTTTATCCATAGTAATGATTTTTGGAGTAATTCTAATGCCTTTTCTCTCATAATATGCAAGGTATACACAAAGAGGGAGAATTCCGGCAGCTGGAAATCTGGACCTGGAAAAGCTACGTCCGGCCACCTATTCTGCACAACTCCAAACAAGCTGAAACTTCATGGAGATTTTTTTATAAAATATTCAAAGAATATTGGAGAAAATAACTACCACAGGGGCGCACCAAGTGGGCACAACCCACCTGGGCGTGCCCTGGTGGGTTGTGCTCACCCAGGCCCACCTTTGGTTCCCATCTTCTGGTATATAAGTCATTCTAACCTAGAAAAAATAAGGAGAGGACTTTCGGGACAGAGGGCCGCCGTCTCGAGGCCGAACTTCGATAGGGGAACTTCCCTCCTGGAGGGGGAAATCATCGTCATCATCATCACCAACAACTCTCCCATCTCGGGGAGGGCAATCTCCATCAACATCTTCAACAACACCATCTCATCTCAAACTCTAGTTCATATCTTATGTTCAATCTTGTTACCGGAACTATAGATTGGCGCTTGTGGGCACTACAAAAAAAAGGACACATATGTGACATTTTGGGCCAAACGATTTTCTTCTGTCATGCTTATGACACTTCTATGACGATAATTGTGACGAAACCCGGTATCTTCATAGATGTGGCGGGGTCCTACTTCTATGACAAAAAACCATGATAGAAAATGAGCTTTTCGTCCTGGGCGGGCCGGAGACGCAGCTGCATGACATTCTTTGGGCCGTCCATGACGGAAAAAACAATGGTAGAAGCGAGGGCGAGGAAAATATCGGGGGAGTTCCCGGTTACTGTGGGTGGTCGGGGGCCGAGCGATGCGCATTTCTCTCGTACATACGCACGTGTGTGCGAGGCGTTGGGCTCTAACTGAACCCGAGCGATTGCACTGCAGGCTACGCGTTACTGAACCCGAGCGATCGATCGATCCTGAAAGTGCGTTATATCGACTAGAGGGGGGGTGAATAGGCGATTTTTATGAAAGTCTTCAAAACGTGAGAGTTATGAAGACAAACAGTGAAGATTATGCCTATTACTATGCAGCGGAAGTTAGATTACACTAGGCCAGCCATGGTCATGTATTCAATAGAGTGAAAGCGCAATGACAAACAGCTTCAGTGTAATAAGGATCAGGTAGGAAGAAGTTATGAAGCCGAACAGATCATACATTCATGTTGTGAAGACAAAAGATAAAGCAAGCATGCAATGGCTTCACAATGAATAACTGTAAGTGAAGGGAAGTGAAGATGAAACCAGTGACACGTTGAAGACAATGATTTGTTGGACCAGTTCCAATTGCTGTGACAACTGTACGTCTGGTTGGAGCGGCTAGGTATTTAAACCAAAGGACACACAGTCCCGGACACCCAGTCAAGGACACTTAGTCCAAGACACCCAGTCCTCACCGTTTTCTCCTTGAGCTAAGGTCACACAGACCTCGCCCAATCACTCTGGTAAGTCTTCAAGGTAGACTCCCAAACCTTCACAGACTTCGTTCACTGGCAATCCACAATTTCTCTTGGATGCTCAGAACGCGACGCCTAACCGTCTGGAGGATGCACAGTCCTCAAGTGTAATAAGTCTTCAAATCACACAGACATGAAGACTTAAGTGATGCCCAATTTACTCTGGCTCTGGGTGGTTAGGGCTTTTCTCCTCACTGGGAATTTTTCTTTCAAAGGCTTCGAGGTGGGTTGCTCTCAAACGACAAAAGCCGTGCACTGAAATCTGAGCAGCCAACCATTTAAGGTTGTGGGGGGTGGACTATTTATAGCCACTTGGCAACCCGACCTGATCTATCCGAAATGACCCTGGGTCACTAAGGAACTGACACGTGTACCAACGGTCGGATTTCGAACTCACACGGCAACTTTACTTGGGCTACAAGTAAAGCTGACTTGTCTGACTCTGGACAAGATTTTCTCTCATAGTCTTCAGTCATTCTGACTGGTTCTCTTCGACCCCACTTAACAGTACGGTGGTTCCTATGACACAACATGAATGAAATAAAACTACGAAGGATCTAAGTCTTCGAGTTCCAAAAGCTTCATAGGGAGTCTTCTCATGTCATTGTCTTCAATATGAATATCTTCATAAACCACCATTGTCTTCAATGTCTTCGTACATTTTTAGGGGTCATCTCTGGTAATAAAACCGAATCAATGAGGGACTTCTACCTGTGTTTTCCTGCAATTCTCACAAACACGTTAGTCCCTCAACTAGGTTTGTCGTCAATACTCCAAAACCAACTAGGGGTGGCACTAGATGCACTTACAATCTCCCCTTTTTGGTGATTGATGACAAACTAGTTGAAGTTTTCAACGGGAAACATAATTTGCGAAATTGTAAAAGAATTGTCTTCATAAGTTGCAAGGGCTCCCCCGGAAGATGTGCATATAAGTAATTTGCTTCTTGAATGCAAATGCACATGGCAGGTTGTACTTGTGGAGATCTACTTCAACTTATGACAATCCACTATGCATGTGAAAGTATATGAAGATAATGACATGCATAATGGAAAATGGACGTCTGCAGAATGAGATGAGTGCGAAATTTATCGTCGCACATGCGGAATTTATCTTTGCAAAACAGAGTGACAAACAGGTAGCAGACGACCATCAAGGCTAAGTGTTACAACTCAAAGAAGCAAATGTAGCAAAAACGGGAGTTGTAAGCACGAAGCAAAATGTAGCAAAATATGAAGGCACCCGCCCATAGTGACCCGCTTGAAGACTATTACCATCATATGCTTCTCCCCCTTTTGTCAGTGATGACCAAAAAGGTTTGAAGACATAGAGGTTTCTACGCGTTCCCAGGCGCAGCAGGGTCGGTGGAGTTGTTTGGCGGCGGTGCAGACGAGCTTGGTGCAGATTCGACGCGCGTTGAAGCAGGTGGAGATGATGTCGCGTCGTCTTCTTCTTCAATAATCCGGGCAGACACGGTGGCAGCAGAAGAAGAGAACTCTGACTCTTCAAGTGATGGTGTGCTGCGCATCACCGCTCTTCTTGGAGGCGTGGAGTCAAATTTGAAGTGCTCTGTGAAGCCATCCTCATGCAGTTCAGCTTCAGGGCACATCATGGTGAGGCCCTTCCAAGTGCGGCGACAGGTCTCGTGTGTGACAAATGCATTCTTGGTTGCCATATTTCTGATGCGATTGACGTCTTGCATGATGCTTCTCATCTGCCTCTTGAGCCAGTCGTGATGCCTATCTTGCTTTTGGTGAAGAGCCACAAGAAGCTCTCTGTCATTGAGTGCACGAGCGCGCTTCTTGGGTCTCTTTGCAGCTGTGCTGTTGGTGGCTTCAGTTGATGTAGGGGCACGTGTGGTGCCAGCCATTGGATACACTCGGGAGAGAGCTTCAACACCTTCAATATTTTGAGTGAAGCTCTGGTGTTCTGCATTCTAAAGACTTAGTGGTTGCTTGGCCGGCTCTGGATATATTGCTTCAGCAGATGTGTCCATATCTGGCAAAAATATCCTATGATTGCAGGCTGAGGGTTGATAGGAGATTGCAGAGTGAAGCTTGATCAGCCTCATAACCCAAGGAGCATAAAACTTTAATCCAAACAGTTCTGAAGCAGATGCTGCAAATTGACGGATGAAGAGATCCTGTGCATTGAAGCATTTGGCATGAAGAATGCAGAAGATGAGAGTCTTCATTGCACCATCAATCGTTGCATATCGAGAGTGTCCCTTGACTGGCCAGAGAGTCCGCCTTATGATGTGATATATTGTTCTGGGCAGGTACTCTAAGTCTTCAACGAAGAACCTAGTTGGATAGGGTGCATTTGGAGGAAATGGCTTCATCATTGAGAAGTATGCAGGTACTCATATCTGGCTCAGGACGCTGAAATATGCTCTCAATTGCTTCAGCATGGAGTAGGCACCCCTCTTCAAAGAATTCGCCAGGAGTGGGAAGGCCGGTAAGCTCAATTAGGTCGAAAGCATTGGCTTCATGATGGATATTGCCTGTCATCCACTCCAGGATCCATGTCTTCGGATCTCTGTTATAGCCTTTGATATGCAAAGTGGCATAGAACTGGAGCAGAAGCTCTTCGTTCCAGTGCTCTTCGTCAGTGATAAATGGCAGCAAACCCACTTGCTTGAAGCAATCCAGTGCTTCTTCCAGACCAGGCAGACCAGCAACAGCTTCAACCTCAAGGCGCTTGTGAGGAAAGATGCGGCCTTGGTTGTAAAGGATGCATGAATAATAGCTGCGCTGTTGATGGCTCCAGAACCTATCTGATACAATCCGTTCCCTTGAATAAGGGTTCTTGGAGCGGTCGAAAAACGTGTTATCTGCCCTAAAGCCATTGATGTTGAAGGAACCAGGAGCTGATGCAGGACCTGGGAACCTTGGTAGTCGTGGGATCGGCTTCTGGACCTGGGGCCTGTGCGCAATATGATAGTTGAATTGTGGTCCGGCAGCAGACTCAGGCACAGATTGTTCAGGAGTAGTAGCTTCATTGTCTTCTGAAACTGTTGTTGGGGAGGGCTCCACATTTGCTTCGGCGTTGTTTGTGGCAGCCTCAACATTTTCAGCTTCAGGCACGTTCTCCTTGAGAACTGCTTCTTGTTGGTGCGGGGGAGTTGGAGCTTGTGGTATTTCTGCTTGCTCTTCGGCTGATGCAGCCGGAATGTCTTCAGTAGCCTGAGCCCTTGGCCCTTTGCGAAGCCTATGGAGTGTAGGCGCTGGTGGAGTTGCAGTGGGATGGGGCTCATCTTCCTCCTGTGGGCTATCTGCCCACGACGCATTTTGTGTGATTGGCGTCAATGGACGACCAATACTGATCTGTTCGCTTGTCTCAAGCTGAGGAAGGGCTGCATCACCTTGCACATTGTCTTGGGGATCAATGTCTTCAGCAGCATTGGGGTTGGCTGCTGGAATGTCTTCAGCGTGCGGAGCCTCTATGTAAGCAGGCTCATGCACTGTCAACTGACGATCTGCGTCAGGATAGCGGACGCAGAGTGGTTCAACTATCAGGGGCTCTGTGGGAGCAGCCCGAGATTTCTTTGTCTTGCGCTTCTTGATGATGGGTTCAGAAGGAGAGGCTTCAGAATGTTTTCTCTTCTTAGCTTTAGCCTCTGCAGTCCGTGTCTTCTTGTGCTGTGAGGCGGTTGATCGACTCTTTGGCTTTGAGCCAGTCGTTGCAGCGGGGAAGACAATCGGAGCATCAGGTTCTGACCTTGGCGCTTCAGGTTCGGGCACAGCCGCCTTCTTTTTCTTCTTCGCGGCCATCCTGGGGTCAATGCCGGGACGCCCAAGCGCCTTCCGCTTTTCTACCTCATTGTAGGCCTGCACGCAGTGATCAGCCAAAGTATTCATGCGTTCTCGCGAGCCTTGAGCTTCAGCACGCGTCTTCAGGAAGCTCTCTTTCAGCTCATGCAACATGGTTTTGAAGTTTTCCACTTCTTGCACACTGAGCTTGGCCACGTGCTTCTTGAACTGAGCCTTTTCATAATCAATTTTCTGCTTCAGTTCTACAATGCGCTGGGCTATTGCAAGTTCTGAAGCAATTGCACCTTGAAAGGCAACGCTGAGGCCTATGGGTAGCTGTAGATCATTGAAGCTTATGTCTGGTGTGTCAAACCATTCATCGATGAAGTTGTGGATGATGGCGACATCAAACAGAGGCAGATTGTTGAAGATTTCAGCCTCCTCCTTGCTCTTGATGATCTGCTCAAGAGCATCATCTCCAAGATCTTCATCGCTTGAGAGATCAATGGCTTCGCAGCGCAGAATGTCAGCAGCTGTGAGCTCTTTGCCTGTGTGTGGCTGAGGCTTCTTGGCTTCTTGGGGCTTGGACACTCGTGATAAGCCTTCTGACTGCACACTGGCTTCAGGAGGTGCAGTTGCTAAAGGCTTCACTCTTGCGATCTTGGGAGAAACGGCTGGCTTTGAAGCTTTTGGAGCTTTTGGCTTCTTCTGCTTTGGCTTCGGAGCAGCAGGGGCGTCATCTGACTCAGTATCTGCTGGAGGGTCATTCACAGCAGTCCCTTGGACTAGGATGCGAGTGATGAGGCCTGCAAGATTGGCATACGGCCCGATGATATTGGGATCGGCGTTGCGTGTGCCATCTGCCCTTGGTGAGGAGGGACCAGGGTTGAAGTCAAGCCCAAATTTCTTCTTGTTTATCTTTGCTGACTGTTGTGCAAACTGAAAGTTGCGCTTGAAGATATTATCATCGCGACACCAGAGAAGTGATGACGAATGTGCCTCAGCTGGCTGTGGTCCTCTCACCATGCATGGATAGAAGCCTTGAGCAATGGCTTCGTCTCTGGACCTGGGTACGAGTTTTTTGTATAATACATCTCCCCACGGTCTCTTGATGGCGCACTTATCCGCATATTCCTGAGTGACGAAGCGGTAGTGGAACCATTGCTCTGCCCAATATCTTCGAATCCATTGGATTCGTGTCTTGCGCTGACCATAGCTTTCTTCAGGATCAGTTTTGTACATCTCTGCCAATTCATCAGGCAGATCTTTGGACGTTTCACCACGTCGCTGTCTGCCTCCCTTCCTTGCTACTGTTTCTGAAGCCATGAATAACTTGGAAGGCTTCAAGATGTTCAGAGGCTTCAAAGACTTCCTTTTGCAAGAACTGGCTTCAGGCGAGTTGATGTGATGCTGCAAGTACTCTGCAAATGAATGCAGACTATGAGAACCAAAGGATTCTCCCACGGACATGTACCTGTGACAGCATTAAGGTGCGAGGGAAGGGGAAGAGGTCATATGCATTCTCAGAAGATTTTGAAGATAAATCGGTTTAGAAGACATTGACCTCATTATGCAAAGACATTCACTTATAGATAAGAAGTTGGTTCCAGATTTGTACGAACCCATAGATCAGTACAAGTGAGGAATCTAACTACTTTATGAAGCACAAGTGAATATACTAGGCATGTTATGAGATGCAGCGAGAGATTTAACTGGTGTGAAGAGAAACTTCTTATGTCAGAAAGTGACTGAACTGTAGGATCAAAAGAAGCTGTAAAAAGAGGTTTTATTTACCACACTTGGAACTGCTAGACGAAGTGAGAGTTGAGGCCGAGCAGTTCGATCCTCCGTGCCCTAACTTGGCAACGGAAGACACCTACGGCGACGGCGGAGAGAGTGATGTCCGCTGTCGGCGTGAAAACGGCGTCGGAGAGGTTGCGGCAGTGAAGCGCTTCGTCGCCGGCGTCGTCGAGTGCTAGCGGTGGCGCTAGGGTTCGTGCGAGGGTGGAAGAAGGAGATAATGACCGCAGTGAATCGTATATTTATAGGGATAGAGGCGGCACTGCGCTATTACGCAGGTACCCCTGGCGGTTCGCATTTGAGGCACGCGTGGCCATTTAGAGGACGATTGGGATTTGTTCCACGTCCCACGCATGCCTAAATTGTCGGGCGGTCGTTCCTTCTTCTCCGGATCTTATGTGGAGGAATGAGCATTAAAAACGGACTTTTATGGTTGTCACTATGTCTTCAGCTGACAAGCACACAGTGAAGACATTTGACAGTTTCAACAGAATGCATATGTCTTGGAGAGATAGAGTTTGAGATAGAAAGCATAGAGAGGTTAGGGTCCGATCACATTCACTTAGTTCAAAAGATTCAACCAAGAAGACATAGCTATAAGTGAATGCTGTAGAGGACAGAACATCAGTACATATATATCCATATAATTAACGCAGTGAAGATAATCATGAAGACATATTGAGAATGAAACCAAACCAATTGTGAAGACATTGAGAGGTAACGCCATGAGAGAAACACTTCAAAATGGAACGTTTGATGGTGGTGTTACCCACCGTATAGGAAGTATTAGACCCAAACACGGCGCACAATTATCGTGGCGCTCCGAAGTCAAATTCCTCATTAATGTATTCACACTTAGAATGTATGTCTTCATTGATTGAAGATATACGCTACTTCGTGTGTTGCACATCTAAGTCATCAATATGCATAAGTGTTAGGATGTGTGCCTGATCACAGGACATTTGAGGATTCCAAGATATTTAGCTCACACCGTAACTTGCAAAATCTCTTCTCATCCAAGGGCTTGGTGAAGATATCTACCAATTGCTCTTCAGTGTTGACGTGTATGATATCAATGTCTTCCTTCACAACATGATCTCTGAGAAAGTGATGACGAATTTCAATGTGCTTTGTCTTCGAGTGCTGAACTGGGTTGTTGGCAATCTTGATGGCGCTTTCGTTATCGCAGTAAAGTGGCACTTGCTTCAGATGAATGCCATAATCCTTGAGTGTTTGCTTCATCCACAGAAGCTGAGCACAGCAAGATCCAGCAGCAATGTATTCAGATTCAGCAGTGGAGAGTGATACACAGTTCTGCTTCTTTGAAGACCAACATACAAGTGATCGTCCTAGAAAGTGACATGTGCCTGATGTAGACTTGCGATCAACTTTGTCACCAGCATAATCAGCATCCGAAAATCCAACCAAATCAAACTCTGAGCCCTTTGGATACCATAATCCTAGAGTTGGGGTGTGAGCCAAATATCGAAGAATTCGATTCACAGCTAAGTGATGTGACTCCTTTGGTGTCGCTTGAAATCGAGCACACATGCAAACACTAAGCATGATATCTGGCCTAGATGCCCATAAATAAAGCAAAGACCCAATCATGGAGCGGTATACCTTTTGATCGAACTCTTTACCATTGTCGTCGGGACCCAGATGATGCTTGGCTGGCATTGGTGTTGTGAAGCCTTTGCAGTCTTGCATACCGAACTTCTTCAGGCACTCTTTAAGATATTTCTCTTGAGATATGAAGATGCCGTTGCGTTGTTGCCGTATTTGAAGACCGAGGAAGAACTTCAGCTCCCCCATCATGGACATCTGATATTGCTCTTGCATCATATATCCAAACTCTTCACTATACTTCTGATTGGTGCAGCCGAAGATAATGTCATCCACATATATTTGGCACACAAACAGTTCACCATCATATGTCTTCGTGAAAAGAGTGGGATCCAGGGAACCAGGTATGAAGCCTTTGCTTTTCAGAAAGTACTTGAGTGTATCATACCAGGCCCTAGGGGCTTGTTTGAGGCCATACAGTGCCTTGTTGAGCTTGTATACCATGTCAGGATGTTTTGGTTCTTCAAAGCCAGGTGGTTGTGCAACATACACTTCTTCTTCAATCTTGCCATTGAGAAAGGCACTTTTCACATCCATTTGATATAGAAGTATGTTATGATGATTTGCATAGGCCAGCAGTATGCGTATGGCTTCAAGCCTAGCCACAGGAGCAAATGTTTCATCGAAGTCAATGCCCTCCACTTGAGTATATCCTTGAGCAACGAGACGAGCTTTGTTTCTGACAACTTGACCATGCTCATCTTGCTTGTTGCGGTATATCCATTTGGTGCCTATTATGTTGTGCCTCCATGGATCAGGACGCTTAACTAGTTCCCATACATTATTCAGCTCAAACTGTTGAAGCTCTTCTTGCATAGCTTGAATCCATTCAGGTTCCATGAAGGCTTCTTCAACTTTCTTGGGTTCTGATATTGAGACGAATGCGAAATGCCCACAGAAGTTTGTTAGCTGAGCTGCCCTTGAACGAGTGAGTGGACCAGGTGCATTGATGCTGTCCAGTATTTTGTCAATTTGTACTTCATTTGCAACACAAGGGTGTGTGGGGCAAAGACTTTGCTCTTGCTGATCTATGTGGTCATTTGAAGGTATATCTTCAGGCTGAGCATTGTCTTCATGTGGATCAGGTGCTGAGATGATAAGTTCTTCTTCGGGTTGAGCTTCAGAAGGTACAATTTCTCCAGTTCCCATAAGCTTGATTGATTCATTTGCTGGAACTTCATCTAGCACATTTGGCAATTGCTCTCTTTGTGATCCATTGGTTTCATCAAATCGCACATCCACTGTTTCAATCACTTTGTAGTGGAAGAGATTGAAGACTCTGTAGGAGTGCGAATCCTTTCCATATCCAAGCATGAAGCCTTCATGTGCTTTTGGTGCAAACTTTGAGGTGTGGTGTGGGTCCTTGATCCAGCATTTTGCGCCAAATACTCTGAAATAACTGACATTTGGCTTCTTGCCAGTTAGGAGTTCATAGGATGTCTTGTTCAGAAGCTTGTGAAGATAAACACGATTGATTGTATGGCATGCAGTATCAATGGCTTCAGTCCAGAATTTTCTTGGAGTCTTGTATTCATCTAGCATTGTTCTGGCCATCTCAATGAGTGTTCTGTTCTTGCGTTCGACGACGCCATTCTATTGTGGCGTGTATGGAGCTGAGAATTCATGTGTGATGCCCAAGGTGTCCAGATATGTATCAAGACCAGTGTTTTTGAATTCAGTGCCATTGTCACTTCTGATGTGCTTTATCTTGGCGCAAAAATTGTTCATAGCTCGATTTGCGAAGCGTCTGAAGACATCCTGCACTTCAGTCTTGTAAAGGATTATGTGCACCCAAGTATATCTAGAATAATCATCAACAATTACGAAGCCATAGAGGCATGCAGAAGTAGTAAAAGTTGAGTAGTGAGTGGGACCGAAAAGATCCATGTGAAGCAGTTCGAAGGGTTGTGTAGTAGTCATGATTGTCTTCGAAGGATGTTTTGCCCTTGTCATCTTCCCTGCTTCACAAGCACCGCATAAGTGATCTTTCTTAAACTTGACGCCCTCGATGCCTATGACGTGCTTTTTCTTCGCAAGGGTGTGGAGGTTCCTCATGCCAGCATGCCCAAGCCTTCGATGCCAAAGCCAGCATTCTGAAGCTTTTGCAAGAAGACATACTGCAAGTTGTGGTCCTGCTGAGAAATCTACCACATAAAAATCACCTTTCCTATACCCTTCAAACACTAGAGATTTGTCAGATTCCATTAGCACCAGGCAGCGATATTTGCCAAACATTACAATCATATTCAAATCGCAAAGCATTGAGACAGACATTAAGTTGAAGCCAAGGGATTCAACAAGCATGACTTTATCCATGTGTTGATCCTTTGAGATTGCAACTCTACCTAGACCCAATACCTTACTTTTACCAGTGTCAGCGAATGTAATGTGGCTCTTGTTGGATGGACGTAAAGTTGAGTCCATAAGAAGGCTTCTTCTGCCAGTCATGTGATTTGTACACCCACTGTCAATAATCCATTCTGAAGACTTTGAAGTTGCTGGTATCGTACCCTACAGTGCAGTTAGGGGGATAGGCTTCACAAAGAGTGTTGTGAAGCATAAACATTTGACGAACCAGTGGGTTATGAAAACTTAGATCCAGATTAGGACTAATGGGGAGAGTAGCATGCGATTCAGGAACGAAGTACATAATGATGCCATTTGGGCATTTTATCTTGCGCCCCACAAGATTTTTATGGTCCCCAGCAATAGCATCAGAAGATTTTGTTTTTGTGCTGGAGACCTTTCCCTGCAAAGTAGAGTTAAGCTTTCTTAACCACCCACATCTTCAAGGGTGGCTTAGAAGCTATAAGTCTAAGTGCAGCATCTGAGAATTTTGGCTTTGAAACCTTAGCAAACAGTCTAGCAGGTGGACAATAATACTCATAGGAATAAGCAGAATAATTTTTGGTCATATGAACATGACGGTTCGATGAACCACTCTCATATTCATATGCCTGAGTATGGTTCCCCTGCAAAACATTTGCGTTAGTGCGACTCAGGTGAGTCCCCTGTTTGTATGAAGCATTTGGACCATATGAAGCCTTTGGTCTGAGGTTTGTCTTCTTCAAATGAGGTGTCATGAAGACATTCACAGGAAGATTTTCCAGACATGTTTTCGGAACCCAGATCTTCTTCATAGGCGGTCCATTCCTGCAGTTAGTACCAATGTACCTGGCAAACACTTCATCATTCTGATTCTTAAACAGTTTATAGTTTGCATCAAAGGATTCATCAATGATAATTGGGTTAGCACAAGTGAAGCCAGACAGATTGGATGGATCTGCTGAAAGTTCCTTTGCAGCAACCCATGTAGTTTTGGGGTACTGCTCAGGTTTCCAGTAAGAGCCATCTGCATTGATTTTCCTCACGAACCCAACACCCTCTTTCCTAGGGTTTCGGTTCAGAATCTGCTTCTTAAGGACATCACATAATGTCTGATGCCCTTTCAGACTTTTGTACATCCCTGTTTCAAGCAATGTCTTCAACCTAGCATTCTCATCAGCAATAGCAGTGGTATCCTCAGCAGAGGGGTTAGTTACCACGTCAACAGTTGAAGATATTGAAACAGTAGTAGCAGTGGAACATTCAGCAACAGAAGCAGCATTATCACGCTCAATGCATTTAAGACATGGTGGTTCAAATCCTTCCTGAGCGGGACTGATCTGTTCAGCGCGAAGTGACTCGTTTTCCTTTTGAAGATCTTCATGAGCCACCCTCAATTTCTCAAGTTCTTGCTTCCTTTGAAGATAATCATAGGAAAGCTTTTCATGAGTTGTTGAGAGAGTATCATGACGATCTTCAAGTTCCTGATACTTAACGTGAAGGTTTTTTATGTCTTCAATTAAGGATTCAGATCGAGTCATTTCAGCACCCAACAGATCATCGCTTCTGTCTAACAATTTTTGAATATGTTCCATAGCTTTCTGTTGTTCAGTTGCAATTTTAGCAAGTGTTTTGTAGCTAGGTTTTGAATCACATTCAGAGTCATCGTCACTAGATGTTTCATAGCGAGTAGTGCGTGTGTTTACCTTGGCACCGCGTGCCATGAAGCAGTAGGTAGGAGTGGAGTCGTTCTTGTCATTTGCGTCGGTGTCGGTGATGCAGTCATTATCTTCAGTGTTGAAGATGGACTTGGCGACGTATGCTGTAGCCAGACTCGCAATGCCAGAATCAGACTCCTCCTCAGACTCCACCTCTGCCTCCTCAGATGCGGACTCCTCCTCTGAATCCATCTCCTTTCCAACAAACGCACGTGCCTTGCCAGATGAGCTCTTCTTGTGTGATGAAGACTTTGATGAAGTTTTGGAAGAAGACTTTGAGTATTTCTTCTTCTTCTTGTCGTCAGAATCATATTCCTTGCTCTTCTTCTTCCTTCTGTTCTCATTGTCCCACTGTGGACACTCAGAGATGAAGTGTCCAGTTTTCTTGCACTTGTGACATGTTTTCTTCTTGTAGTCATGAGCAGAAGCTTCATCATTCCTTGAGCTTGATCGTGAAGATTTCCTGAAGCCTTTCTTCTTAGTGAATTTTTGGAACTTCTTCACTAGCATTGCAAGTTCTCTTCCAATGTCTTCAGGATCATCAGAACTGCAATCAGATTCTTCTTCAGATGAGGAGACAGCTTTTGCCTTCAAGGCACGAGTTCGCCCATAGTTTGGACCGTAGATATCTCTTTTCTCAGAAAGCTGAAACTCATGTGTGTTGAGCCTCTCAAGTATGTCAGACGGATCGAGTGTCTTGAAATCAGGACGTTCTTGAATCATCAGGGCCAGAATATCAAATGAACTATCAAGTGATCTCAGTAGCGTCTTGACGATTTCATGTTTGGTGATCTCACTAGCGCCGAGGGCTTGAAGCTCATTTGTGATGTCAGTGAGCCGATCAAGGGTGTGCTGGACATTCTCATTGTCATTTCGTTTGAAGCGGTTGAAGATATTGCGAAGGACACTGATTCTTTGATCTCTCTGGGTTGATATGCCTTCATTAACTTTGGAGAGCCAATCCCAGACCAGTTTGGATGTCTTCAAGGCACTCACACGGCCATACTGTCCTTTGGTCAGATGACCATAGATGATATTCTTGGCAGTAGAGTCCAGTTGAACGAACTTCTTGACATCAGCAGCAGTGACACCTTCTCCAGCCTTGGGAACACCGTTTTCGACGACATACCATAGGTCGACGTCAATGGCTTCAAGATGCATGCGCATCTTATTCTTCCAGTAGGGATATTCAGTTCCATCGAAGACGGGACAAGCAGCGGAGACTTTGCTTATCCCTGCAGTCGACATAGCTAAAACTCCAGGTGGTTAAACCGAATCACACAGAACAAGGGAGCACCTTGCTCTGATACCAATTGAAAGTGCGTTATATCGACTAGAGGGGGGGTGAATAGGCGATTTTTATGAAAGTCTTCAAAACGTGAGAGTTATGAAGACAAACAGTGAAGATTATGCCTATTACTATGCAGCGGAAGTTAGATTACACTAGGCCAGCCATGGTCATGTATTCAATAGAGTGAAAGCGCAATGACAAACAGCTTCAGTGTAATAAGGATCAGGTAGGAAGAAGTTATGAAGCCGAACAGATCATACATTCATGTTGTGAAGACAAAAGATAAAGCAAGCATGCAATGGCTTCACAAATGAATAACTGTAAGTGAAAGGAAGTGAAGATGAAACCAGTGACACACGTTGAAGACAATGATTTGTTGGACCAGTTCCAGTTGCTGTGACAACTGTACGTCTGGTTGGAGCGGCTAGGTATTTAAACCAAAGGACACACAGTCCCGGACACCCAGTCAAGGACACTTAGTCCAAGACACCCAGTCCTCACCGTTTTCTCCTTGAGCTAAGGTCACACAGACCTCGCCCAATCACTCTGGTAAGTCTTCAAGGTAGACTCCCAAACCTTCACAGACTTCGTTCACTGGCAATCCACAATTTCTCTTGGATGCTCAGAACGCGACGCCTAACCGTCTGGAGGATGCACAGTCCTCAAGTGTAATAAGTCTTCAAATCACACAGACACGAAGACTTAAGTGATGCCCAATTTACTCTGGCTCTGGGTGGTTAGGGCTTTTCTCCTCACTGGGAATTTTTCTTTCAAAGGCTTCGAGGTGGGTTGCTCTCAAACGACAAAAGCCGTGCACTGAAATTTGAGCAGCCAACCATTTAAGGTTGTGGGGGGTGGACTATTTATAGCCACTTGGCAACCCGACCTGATCTATCCGAAATGACCCTGGGTCACTAAGGAACTGACACGTGTACCAACGGTCGATTTGAACTCACACGGCAACTTTACTTGGGCTACAAGTAAAGCTGACTTGTCTGACTCTGGACAAGATTTTCTCTCAAAGTCTTCGCTCGAAGACATAGGATTTGAATTAGGCATCACTTCAGTCATTCTGACTGGTTCTCTTCGACCCCACTTAACAGTACGGTGGTTCCTATGACACAACATGAATGAAATAAAACTACGAAGGATCTAGGTCTTCGAGTTCCAAAAGCTTCATAGGGAGTCTTCTCTCATGTCATTGTCTTCAATATGAATATCTTCATAAACCACCATTGTCTTCAATGTCTTCGTACATTTTTAGGGGTCATCTCTGGTAATAAAACCGAATCAATGAGAGACTTCTACCTGTGTTTTCCTGCAATTCTCACAAACACGTTAGTCCCTCAACTAGGTTTGTCGTCAATACTCCAAAACCAACTAGGGGTGGCACTAGATGCACTTACAGATCCCTTGCTGTTAACTGAACCCGAGTGATTCCTTCGCTACTGCTGCTAACTGAAGCCGATCGATGCTGCCTCTGGATGAACAATGAGCGTTGTTAGGGGGGTTGGATGAACAGTTCCTAGTGGGGGGTTGGATGAATAGGACCCCGTGGTAGTAGAGGCCGTTGCCGCTGGATGAATAGTACCCCGATCGATCGAGCCGGAGGATGAACAGGACCCCGTGGAGGGCTGGATGAACAGGACCCTGTGGAGGGCTGGTTGAATAGTAGCCGGTGGAGGGCTGGATGAACAGTAGCCCATGGAGGGGTGGTTGAACAAGACCCCGTGGAGAGGGCTGGTTGAACAGTAGCCGGTGGAGGAGCGCGCGATGGAGGATGGATGAACAGGAGCCCGTGGATGAACAGTCGCAGGTGGAGGCTGGAGGAGGTCGACGGTGGATGAACAGTAGCCCGTGGAGGCAGTCGACGATGGAGATGAACAATATCTTGTGAAGTCCCGTTTTACGGTACGCCACACCCCTCCCGATGAACAGGACCCCCGTTTCGACCGTAGCGCTCAAACACAAGTTCGTTTCCTTCGTTTTGCGGTACGCCACACACCTCCCGGTCAACACGACCCTATTTCCACCGTAGGAGGTCCTTTTCCTCCATTTTGCGGTATGCCAGACCGCTCCTGATGAACAGGATCCCGTTTCGACCGTGGCCGGTCGAACACAAGGCCGTTTCCTCCGTTCTGCGGTACGCCAGGCCTCGTTTCCATCGGCTGTTCTGTCCAAGACAATTGGCTCTCGATGAACATGATGACGCATTCCGTTCCGACCCAGCCGGTTGCCTCCCCATGATCACGACGACGGCGCAACTTCTCCGTTCCAACCCAGCCACGCACACAGCCACGGGCCCTGGCCGTATGTATGCGCGAGTAGGCGTTCGAGACCCCGCCCATATTTACGTACGTGGCCGTATTTTTTGGCGTGTGGCTGTATGTACGTGTACACGGTTTAGCCGGGACAGCCTGAACTGCTACGTGGGGGGCTCTACTATGACATGTGCCGCTACTTACTGCTACGGTTCATATTTGCAGAGAGACCGATCGACCAGTATGTACGTACACGTTCAGACAAGACAAACAACGGTATGTACGATTCGACTGGGTGGGTCCCAGCTATTAGGGAGGATAAGGACGCACTTCCTTGCGTGCGAAGATATAGCTGCTGGATCCCAGCCGTTCGGGGGATATTGTTTTTGCCCGTAATAAGGACACACTTCCTTCCGTGCGAAGATGTGGCTGGCGGGTCCGAGCAATCAGGGGGAGAAAACATTATTTTCAGGGTAAAAAGGATGCATTTGCATGCATGCGTCCATGGGCGTGGTGCGTCCCCACTGCCAGCCTCTCACGTACAGTCATCTTCTAATGAATCTCGGTTGTTGACCATGTTGACCACACCGTGTCGAGCGCACCAAGGCCGGTGGATGACGGCGAGGCCCCAGACTGAAACGACCTGGAGATGGGGAAGAAACAGTATTGGAGTCGCAGATGAAGAGGAGTGGGAAACTTGACTGGTTCGGGTGCGCGGCAGCGCTGCCGCCCACAGGAGACAGTAGCAAGAACAGAGGTTGAAGAAGGAGCACGGCTGTTGGATTAACATCCAACGGTCTAGCTGCTAGAATCATTTGTTGATTAAGTTGACAAAGCCCTGCGTACACATCTGCTTAGTAGGCCCACAAGTCAGCCACCAAATCTGCCGGGTCCAAGCTATCATCGAGAGGAATGGTTTTTTCGCATAACAAGGAGGCACTTCCTTCCATGCAAAGATTCAGCCGGTGGGTCCCAATTGTCATGGGGAGGAAATAGCTTAATAAGGAGGAACTTTCCTTGCGTGCGACCATGGACCTCGTGGGTCCCAACCATCAGGCTCTCCATGTATAGTCCTCTTCTGATGACTCTCGTTTGTTGACCACGTCGTGCTGAGCGCAGCGAGGCGGTGGATGACGGCGAGGTCCTAGACTGGAACGATCCGGAGATGGGGAAGACGCGGCAGTGGAGTCACATACGGAGAGGAGTGGGAAACTTGACTGGTTCGGGAGCGGGGTGGGCCTACAATCGATAGAGAATAACAGGAGGTGCAGAGTGGAGGGATGGCCTAGCCGTTGGCGGGGTAGCGTTTCGTTGAGGCGTGCAAAACAACACCGCTAGATGCTGGAGGCTGGAGTAGGCGGTCCCGGCAGCGCTGGGGGAAGAAGACGGGAGATTGAAGAAGAATTTCGGCCGTTGGATGTAAATCCAACGCCTTGCTTAGGCTTCGACCTACTGGCCTACATGTCAGCCAGTCCATTTGTTTTTTAGTCTATTTGGTGGGCTGGGTGAAATAATGATGTAGCATCTATGCAGCCCGTTTATATATATGGTAGAATTTAAAGCCCATTTGCATTTTTCTCGAAATCCGCGGACTTGCTGAGCTGGGTGAAAATATCATGTTGGGCTGGACAGAGAAATGTTATAAAAACGTAAACACATGATTGCACATCTATTACTGCATTGGTTAGTAAAATCTTTGCAAGCTTATGTACGCAATCACTAGGAGTTAACTTGCCAAGTTATATATAAACAATTATTATTATTATTTTGTAAGAACTTTCAATTTACGAAATAAAATATCATTTTAATTTGATGAGTTAATAGGACCTAGGGTATTATTTTTGTTTAGGCTAGACGTGGGATAGTTGAGTTGGTTCTAGGGAAAAGTACTGGGAGAAAACTTAGTTTACATCGAAAAATAAAGTGGGAGAAAATTCAGATATAGGATTAATGAAAACAAAAAATAAAGGAAGTGGGAAGGTTTATAAAATGGTTGGACGAACGATAGGTTTAACGGAACCTTATGTTGTTTCTATTATATATATATATGTAATAAAATAAGATATAAATATAGGTTCAATTTTGCATTCTTATAGAAAACATAGGTTCAGTTTTGCATTCTTATAGAAAAATAGAACTGAGTTGTGCGTCGTCTTGAAAAAACAAACATAACTTGGGGTGCTGATGTTATAGACAAGCTAGGCTGGGAGGCCCAGAGGCGGCTTGATACCTGCTGGATCCAAAAAATGTTGAAACATGTCATGGGCTGCCCATGTTAAACAACAAAACCTAGGCCATGGACCTGGTGGGCCCGGGACTGTCAGCCTATCGACAAACAGTTGTCTCCCGATTCCTCTTGTTTTTCTGACCATGTTGGGAATGATAGACGGTGGCGCTGCGGCGAGAGGACCAAGGCGGAGGACGATGTTGAGACCTCAGACCGAACGAACCGGAGCGGGGGAAGACGCGGGCGGAGGGGAGTACGAGGGTTGACTTGTTCGGGTGCAGGGTGGGCTGGTGGAGCTGCCGCCGCCGGACAATGTGTGGGATTAGAGGGATGGCCTGGCCAACACCATAGGCTATGATGGCCAGCCACTGTATAGGAAGAGGACAAAAGATTGAACAAAATAAAGGAATACAAATGGATAGGTGATTGGTCCCATATGTCTGTGTACGAGACCTGCTGGGTCCACCTGAGAAGGGGAATATGTTGGGAGGAAGGAGATTCAAAGCACGGCAGCCGAGTGAACTAGTTTTTATTAAACAGACGAGTGAACTAGTTACATACATAAGCAAATAGCCACTAAAAAAGCAAACAGGTTAATGGGTTCTTAAAAGAAATATTTCGAACAAAATAGATAATTACAACACATAGGATAATGCATGAAACACTCAGATGATTAAGGTGCTTATAAACAGATAAAGTACAACATCTAGACCTTCCTGGCACGCTTGATCATGACGCTGCTGCTGTCCGTGTACTCGCCGGTTACGGGAAGCAGACACGCCCTCATGTCCAAGATCTGCCTGTACATGTCGTAGCATGCATTATGCGTATGCGTCCTTGGCCGCGTAGGTTATGTAGGCTGGATTCCGAGGTACCTCCCACGTGTTCAAGTCCTTTGGTATCGTTGTCTTCTTTCATGTTGGCGTATCAAGGGTCGATGATGGTCTCGGCGAGGTCAACCATGGAGTCCTTCTCCTGCCCATTGCCGGTGATCTTGTATTGCTTCGACAAGCTTGTTGCACCAGATGGCAGAATCGTCGCATTCTTCCTTATCTCCACCATAGCGAAGGTGCAGTCAGTGCTGCCGATGAAACGGGCAAGTGCTCCAGAATCTCTGATGGCCCTACAACTGTGGTAGACGAGAACCTCACCGCGCACACAAACCTGGGCGATGGTGATCCGCTGGTCCCTGTCAGGAGAAGAATGGATGGGCACAAGGTCAAGTCCTGCGACCTTGTGCTTTCTCATCCTGTAGGTACTGCTTGAACTCGGCGAGGCAGAGCTTCACCGAGTCCGGATCATTGGTGTACATCACATTCAACTTGGTGCAGCCATAGGACTGAACGGCGACCTCAAAGGGGAACTCCTTGCTGAAGTCCATATCCAGCAGGCTCACCCCTCGGATCGCCATTGGAATCTCTTCAAGTGAACGAGTGGGTAGGCGGCGACATCAGTTCATTTTTCAGCTCCTGGGGAACTAGATTCAACAGTAAACTAAGTGTGTACAGGCGACAACAGTTACTACCCCTCCCTCACCCGCTGCACGCCCGACAGAAAATGCACCCTCGGCGCATTCAAACGACTCCATTAAGAAACCTACTCCGGCCACACGTCGGTTCACGAGCGGGTCTGCATTGGTACTGTAATAACAAGAGTTAGTGGTCACTTTACTTAAATTTAATTATCTTTAATAGAAATTTATACTTAAAACAAGCAATGCATCGGCTCGTTCTATCAGTCCCACAGGATCAACATGCACAACAATTATAATTATTATTCTCAAGACGCACACGATCAGCACATTTGTCACAGTTTCACACATATAATACTACAAAGTTTGAACTGTTTGTTATGGTTGTTTTCCTCTGCATCATCATGTCGTGTTTCCCAGCTTGCAAGATTCAAAACCAACAACTAAGATCCAAATAATAAGTACAACAAAGATGCCTACACATCTCATTGATTCCCAACTTGCAAGATTCAGAACCAACAAATAAGATTCAAATAATAAGTACAACAAAGATGCCTACACATCTCATTGATTCCCAACTTGCAAGATTCAGAACCAACCCATTAGAGCCTTTTGATAAAGTGAATATCGGGATTAAATTCATCTTGGCTAGCCATGTCATACAATTGAAGAACTTGGCGAATGCTCTTGACCATCACAACATCCATAGTTGAGTATTCCTGTTTGCACAACACAAATAAGAAGAGCATGATCACTATAATAATGGCACTCCTTAAACTCAACCTCCAGCTCCACTCGGATGAGGCCTGCCTGGAGTACCATGATTCAATTCATGCACCTTTTTCTGCAGTTCACCTGAAATGAAGCAAAGATTGGATCATTTAGCTAGCAAGAAGTACTTGCTCTCATGAGCTGGCAGGTTCTTCTTTAGTAGTTGCACTAAAATTGAGGAACATTAAGGTTGGTTGTCCAGCTCATGTAAGGTGCAACTATAATTTGCTTATCCTTTTGTGCAGTTCCACTAAAATAAAGTGCCATTGTGGTGATAGTGAGAGCCCATCTTGCAAAGGCTAATAAAATGTTGCACCGGATTACCAGCAGAATTTGATGGAGATTTTGGAAACTCCAATCACCATTTTGTGCAGTTCCACCAAAACTAAGAGATGTTGCCCACGTGACATTTTAGTTGAACTGCACAAGACAGTCATTCCAAAAAAGTGTTTTGTGCAGTTCACCAAAAGGTCACAATAGCAACAAGGTGAAATGGATATCCCTATCTGCACAAAAAGATAGAAAGTAAACAGTTGCTGGTCAATAAGAATATACGAAGCATACACAAAATGAAAAGAAGCATCTTAATTATGTTCACGGCAATCACGCAAGGACAATCGAAATTTTAAAACTTCAGCAATGCTTCATGTTACCAGAAGCATTACGATCAACAATGACATTCGTCAAATATGTGATTAGTTTAATGGTGGCATTGCTTGTTTACCAGATATAGTAAATCAATAGCAGCTAAAGAGTTGGTTTAAGGGCATGGGACCGTGGGGACACCAGGACACTCAGCAGCGTAAAGGAGCAACTTACTTATCATACTGGGGAAAATAACAGGAGTACCATTTGTAACACAATTTAATTGAATCATATCACTAGAGGCATTAGATTAACAATAACACTGGTTAGACATGTCCTTAAGGTAACAGTGTGATCGCTTCATTTTACATGCGCCCTTACATTAACATCAGCAAAAGGTTGGTATAAGGACATGCGGCAGTGGAGGCATTAGCACAATGTACCTACAAGGAGGCATGAAGTGGTGATGCCAAGTTTTTTCATGCTCTGTGAGGGCAGCAAATCTAATCCTAGAGACCTTTTACTATGTGAGGGCAACAAATCTAATCCTGGATACCTTTTACTATGTGAGGGCAGCAAATCTAATCCTCGAGACCTTTTATTATGCGAGGGCACCAAATCTAATCCTGGAGACCTGTTACTATGTGAGGGCAGCAATTCTAATCCTGGAGATCTTTTACTATGTGAGGGCAACAAACCTAATCCTGGACATACTCTGTTGACTTGTCCACCAGCCGCCACTTTCTATCATTTTTTCAACCAATAACAGATCTGTTCCTTATCTAGTTTGTACTGCGTTTTCCCATTATTTCCCTTTTCAACCAAGAGACCAGTTGGGTATCCGGTCTCTACTACTTTCACCATATTATTTCCTCTTTGAATCAAGTCCTAGATTCATGCTACAACTTTCCACCCTTTCTTCGTTGTTTGAACAAAGTCCTAGATTCGAATGCATGAATTACCTTTACCTCTAATAATACTAAAAATTTAGGTGGCTTTGGAAGAGCTGATGGGAGTAGAAAAAGATGCACATGCAGACACATGGGGAGCTGGGGCAGTAGAGCAAGGCCGCTTTCGAAGAACTTATACCTGAGGGTCATCGGGATGTCAGCGGCGGCAGGTCAGATCTGCGCACAATACGGCAGGGAGGAAGAAGGGTCGGAGGACCTCCCAAGTCGGCGCTGTGTTGGAGAGAACAACGTGGGTAGAGGATCGGCCCCCTCCGGCAGCTATGGGTTTCCTCCCTCGCTGGAGATGACCACGTGAACGATGCACCTAGTCCTCTACACACACCAGCCGAAGGGATCCAGCCGGATCTGTGACCAGCGGTGAGCATAGAGAAAATGTCGCTACTGTTGTCTTGTTTAGATCTAGAGAGGATGAGAGAATGAATAGAGAAACCCTAGTAAAGCAAGCGCTCAGGCCCCTGCGTACATATATAGTGGAGTGATTATCTTTCTCTCTCCCCAACAAGCATTTCAATTTGTATACGTGGCATTAAAGAAAGAAACTCTCTATTTAAGATGACTAACTATATGACTCCTACTTACTACTACTAGTAGTAGTATTGTTCACTTGTGCTCCCCGACCCTCCACTCATTGAACAACCCCGCGGGTGAATAAACATATAGTACTACTATATATTGAACAAACAAGCTCGAACTATTTTTGCATAGTTAAAAGTTGAGGATGGGGCTTTTCTCGGGCAGTACGCGCGGCAGTTTTCGTGTAGGCGGTTTGACAGAGAGGCGAGGAGGGTGAGGTAGTAGCGGATTCAATTTACTTACTGCTGGAAAGGTCGGGCTGTGTGATTTGACGGTGCGTTACTGCTGGAAAGACTTGTGATATGACTACTCACTATAGTCATGAATTACTGGCGGTACGATAGGGGTGATGCCCCCCTTCCATTCCGCACTCTAATCTAGTGCATGACACATCGACCCGGATGCTGGCTCTCCCACATGTCGGCGAAGTACGTAGTAGTAAGAAGGAGCAAAGAATCACGCGGTATATACTACTAGTAGTACTACTCACTTCGGAGGGGTGCGAACCAAGGCAGCCCAGTGAATCAGCAGTAGAAAACAATGTGCTGATATGGCCATAAAAAATAACGTGCTACGGTCCAGGCTGTAGCATGTACAATACTACTCCTCTTTGTTTGGATCCCTGAGTTAGAGCTAGTTTGGGTTGAAATAGCCTTAAATTATCCAAACATGAGGGGTTAGTATGAGCTAGTTTTCTCTAACTCGGCTAAAAAAACCAGCCGGTGGAGAGGTTCTAATTGGGTTAGTTCTCCTTGGGCCCACTAAAAGAGAACTAAAGAAATCTCCCCTGCCCGCACCAGATCGCTCCCTCCGCCCCCTCGCATGACTCCTCTCTGTTCCCCATCGGGCCACCCGCCCAAGTGCCGCTCCGCCGCTCGCCCTCTCTCTGCTCCGGCCGCCCTCTCCCTCCAGCCTCCACCGCCCTCCTCCGGCCGCCCTCTCCCTCCAGCCTTCAAAGCTCGCCCTGCCCCCCCCTTCACCGGTCGTTTTTCTCCCTCTATCGTGCGCGGCGGCGACACATCTACTAGGGAGGTCGCAAGAGGGTAAGTTTGTTCGTTCCTTCCCTGTCTCATAGCCATATCATTGATCTTGCTTTCTCTAGCGCTAATTATGATTTGGAAAAGTAGATCCTGATTAAACTTGGTATAGATTTGTGGTGCACGCATGGAATTGTTTGATGCTGCTTAAGGAGGTAATAAATCTTTCTAGAGGCCCAAAGATTCAGTTCACCTTTCTAGGTATTTCAGTTTCAGGCTTGCATTATTTCTAGAGGCTTAAAGAACCAGTTCACCTTTCTAGGTGTTTCAGTTCCAGACTTGCATTATTCTAGAGGCCCAAAGATTCAGTTCACCTTTTTAGGTATTTTAGTTTCAGGCATGCATTACTTCTAGAGGCCCAAAGATTTAGTTCACCTTTCTAGGTATTTCATTTCCAGGCGTGCATTATTTCTAGAGGCGCAAAGATTCGATTCGTAGCCGTCGGCAAGTGGCCCTGCTACCCATGCCGGTGTCGACCTCAACTCGCAATCGCCAGTGTCAGAGGGGTTCCCGGGACTTGGGCTCTATAGAGCCTTCCTCCAGAGCGACGATGACGAGCTCCTCACTAGGTGTGTGAGGGGCTCCGGGCTCTGTCCCTATCATGAATGACTTTCGTGATGAGTTAGCTCATGCTTTGTTTCATGCAGTGTATTGTTTTTTGTGAAGCTTGATTGAGTACTTGTATGTTTAAGTGGGATATCTCATTTGTATGGACAAAGTAAAATTTATCATGTTTTGCATGCTTGATTTGTAAAGATGGTTTGTTTATGTCAATTGTGAGCGGGAGGAGGCCACACAAGAGCTGGCCACACCAAATCCGGCAGGAAATAGGGTCCAAAGTAGTCAAATGATTGGGAAAGAAAATTTATTGTCAATCTAACCCTGCCATCCATACATCTCTTTTGTTTAGAGTTAGTTCAGGGTTAGAATCTAACTCTAACCTCTAATTGAGTTAGAGTTCTCCTCGTCTCGGTTCATCACCATCATAATTTCCACATTCCTGTGTTTTCAGTATCCTGCGAATCAAAGAGGCCCTTAGACTGGTTTAGGTCCGGTAGTTTTTTATAAACGTGTTCTGTCCAAAATTTAATGAATGTGCACCGGTTTCTACAAAAATAATCCGATTTCATGTAGTAATTCATTTATTTATTTATTCTTCTGCGGGGGGTTTGCATGTAATTCGTGAGGTCTAAAATGTAAAGTACCCCGGCATATGCTCCGAGTCGTGCATGCACTACGACCCAGATGCTCTATGTCCCACATGTCAGTGAAAGGGAGCACGTGGAAATAGCCTAGGAGTACATATAGTTATAGGAGGATAAATGCGTGAAAAATATGTACGGTGAAGCGTAGCTGCGGTTCGAAATGGACCTTAAGTGATGGCAGGTATATGTTACACGCACCCAACTAGTGGTAGTACTAGACATACGACTACTTTTTCCCTCAAAAAAAGAGGTATGAGTACTCAGTACTCCTATTCTATCAACACGAGTACCATCTGATCACAACGTCTGTGCTACAACTAGCTCTTCTCCCTTGTTTCTCTCTTCTAATTCTAAACTTAGCCGACGCCCGGTGGGCGGGGTGGGTATTTGCCGATGGTTAGTTTGCTCAACTGCGGCCCCACCTCAAAGTGAAAATGTTACGACTGGAATAAAAATGCCATATACACCCTCCATTCCTAAATATAAGCCTCTTTAGATATTTCAAATGGAATACAACATACGAATGTATGTAGACATATTTTACAGTGTAGACATTTTGCTCCGTATGTAGTCACTTGCTGGAATCTCTAGGAAGACTTATATTTGGGAATGGAGGGAGTACTATACTATTAAAATATTAAGGCCATGAGGCGATGCAGTGCTGGTTACAGGAGGCAAGAAGAAGAGATGCATCCATTGACGATGTCCACCTCCTCAACTCAGGGCGCCGGCCCACCGAACGGCGGCTAAGTAGCAGCGGCTTTCATGGCCAGGTCAACGTGCTTCTGAACAATGGCGTCCAAATATTCTAGCCACTGAAAGAAGGCCAACGTCTTTCTGTCCTCGCTGGCCTTGTAGTGGCCTATGTAGATGATTTCCTCGTAGACGTGGATGTGCAGGTCGACGGTTTCTCGCATGGCGAGGCGCTGCGCGGTGAGTGCGACCTCTAGGTGCACATTCTTCGTCACAACCTCCGCACCTGCAGGGCAACCAGGGCTTGAAAGAGTTCATCACCATGGAGGCCGATGAGGGTGGCAGGCAATGAGGAGCCTGGGCGCGCGGGCTGAAGCAGTACGGCAAGGTCGTCTGCGCACTTCTTGACAGCGGTGAACTTTTGGATGGAGTTGACCATCATGTCGTCCATGCGAGAGGCGAAGCGGCGTCAGCGAGGGCTACGACGCCATCAGTCGCCAGCACCTTATGGAAATGCTGTGCGGTGCAGGGCCACAGGCCGGCGCCTTGGATGATTTGGCACAACCGACTGTCGCTCGCGTCCATCGCCTCCATAGGTGGTTGTGGCTTCTGGTCACTTGGTCTTGGATTGGAGTGAGCAGTATTGCGCAGAGACTAGGAGTAGATGGATTGGAGTGGTGGGGAGCCTTTATATGAGAATCCAAACTTTGTTGCATTCACATCATGCTGGCTCTATTCTGCTTCTCCAATTAATTCCCTCTGCATGTAATTGAGGATGCATCATTGACCGTTCAATGTCTCGGGAACCGCTACCCTATCCCTCCTTTGAAATGGCATTCAAGCACCTATGGAGGCGTCTGCCGCTCGTGCCTATCGCCTGTCAGGAGATGTTCCCACCGATGATGAGGTGCCTATGGTTAGTTCGTAAATTTGAAGATGACAGTACTAGTATACTCAATATTGTGCACCGCGACCAAGGCGGAGAGGAAAACGAGAGAACTATGTATTTATTTTACGGTGTAGATTCACTCATTTTGCTCCATATGTACTCCGTCTCGGTGTAGTCTAGTCACTTGTTGAAATCTCTAGAAAGGCAAATACTCCTTTCTAGTTTACAGGACTATACTAGCAAGTACTACAATAGTGGGCTCACATAGCAATTTTGTCTCATACAAGAGCCTGGCTATATGCGTGCTCCAAGGTTCGCAACCGCCACGTTCGGGTTGCGCTTGGCTCTTCGCCTCTTTGAGAAGACGAACAATGATGTTACTACTAATTCTACAATATCAAATCCACTGCTGCGTGTCCGTCCACCGCGTGCGGGAGCGATAGCTTGTTGTAGTACTCTATAAGGCTAGTTGTAATGGGAGTACTATCATAGATAGTACTCCCTACAATCATAGATAGTACTCCCTCCGTTCCTAAATATTTGTCTTTCTAGAGATTTCAACAAGTGACTACATAGGGAGAAAAATGAGTGAATCTACACTCTAAAATATGTATACATACATCCATATGTGGTAGTCCATTTGAAATATCTAAAAAGACAAATATTTAGGAACGGAGGGAGTATCATGCATGCCAACTAGGCAAATTTGATGAGGTGGCATAGAAGTAAATGAAGAAAGAGAGAGTTGAGTATCATATCATGATACCGTATCATATTAAATGTTGTGCTACTATGTGTCATGCATGCTAATAAATGAAGTCATCGATGATGCTAACATATGATACTATGCACTATGGATGTGTAGTATCATACACTAGTATCATATGCATGATACTAGTATTCCATTACGACCAGCCTAAGCAAAAGCATGTCCTCGTTTGCGAGCCACCGCGTGCATGGGCGAGGGAGAAGGCGTGTGGTAGTAAAATCAAGCTTCTCCTCATTGTACAAGTTGACGCGACACATCATAGCACTGGCCCCACATGGTTGCCTCTAAACTTGGCTGAAAGACCCGCATTGTACAATACTCCATTTGCTGCAACCTCAAACATTTACCACACCACAAATTAAAATATACATTCCTGTCTTGACTAGATGAGCGTGCAAACTACAATCACCAGGATGACAGGTAGGTCCAGAAGATTATTTTAATAAAAAAACATGGAGCTGACCGCAACGATTTTAAGCTTACAGGCATGGTACACGCTATCCTAGACTACTCTACACTTGAAACTGCCACACGAGCGTCCGGGCTGCGCTTGGCTCTTTGCCTCTTCAGGAAGTCGAACAATGATGGAGTTCTACTGCAGTGGAGGAGTACTACAGTGTGCTTCTGGCCATCTGACACCGATTGAACTGCTGCATGTCCACCGCGTGTGGGAGGGAGAGCATGTAGTGAACGAAAGCTTCTCCTAGTCCTGCCAGCCACCACGCTCATGGGCGAGGGAGGGACGCAACTTCATTGACTTACTGCTCCTGCCTTTGCATGTATGACAAGTGGGCCCAATAGGTGGGTGGCCCACCTATCATGCAGCCAATGGCAGGTGCGGTTAAGGCACCGGAGCTTAGTCCGCGAGGGAGAGGGCATTGTAGTAATCAAACTTCTCGGTCTTGTACGAGTTGACGTGAAGCATCAAAGCACTACACTCGATATATTTCAATAATTTGCGTTTACTGATGCATTAATTACAACGCATGCATGCATGCCGTGACTCTCCTATTGATACTTGCATGTGTTGATTTAATGCACCTTGAAGTAGTATGAATATGTGACGGTAAAGCTTTGTAATGCCCCGACCCTAATAAAGCGAGAGGTGGTTGTGTAGGAGGAGGGCGAGATCATGCAGACGGAACATGACCCGGCGATGGAGCTCTCTATGGTCTCGATGGACCTCACCTTGCCACACTGCCCCTTGTGCCTCCGCCCCTTGAAGCCTCCAGTGTATGAGGTTCGAATACACCTCATCCGTTCGGTTGATTGAGCAAGGTGCAGGTTTCTTGATTGATGTGTTGTTTGATTGATTTGTGAAGTGCAAGGGAGGGCACTGGCCTGCGCGGACTGCCGCGTCGAGCACCCCGGGAACCAGCGGTAGTGCCAGAAGTGCGAGCGCGGTGGTGGCTTCGATGTGCGAAACACGGCGGTGGACGCCATCCTCTCCTCGGCGAGGGTGGAGTGCTCGCATGAAGGCTGTGGGCTCTACGTCACTTACCACAAGATCGCCGATCACCAGAGTGTGTGTCCGCTGCTGCCTCTTGAGCTTGCGTTGGTTTTCCCTTGAAGAGGAAAGGGTGATGCAGCACAGTAGCGTACATATTTCCGTCAGTTTTGAGAACAAAGGTATCAATCCAGTAGGAGATAGCACACAAGTCACCTAGTACCTGCACAAACAAACAAGAACCTCGCAACCAACGCGATAAAAGGGGTTGTCAATCCCTTCACGGTCACTTACGAGAGTGAGATCTGATAGAGATAATAAGATACATATTTTTGGTATTTTTATTGTATAGATTGGAAAATAAAGATTGCAAAATAGAAATAATGAATTGATAGGAAAATAATATGTTGGAAGATAGACCCGGGGGCTATAGGTTTCACTAGTGGCTTCTCTCAAGATAGCAATTTCTACGGTGTGTGAACAAATTACTGTCGAGCAATTGATAGAAAAGTGCATAGTTATGAGAATATCTAGGCATGATCATGTATATAGGCATCACGTCCGCGACAAGTAGACCGAGACGATTCTGCATCTACTACTATTACTCCACACATCGACCGCTATACAACATGCATCTAGAGTATTAAGTTCATAATAACAGAGTAACGCATTAGGCAAGATGACATGATGTAGAGGGATAAACTCAAGCAATATGATATAAACCCCATCTTTTTATCCTCGATGGCAACAATACAATATGTGCCTTGCTGCCCCTGCTGTCATTGGGAAAGGACACCGCAAGATTGAACCCAAAGCTAAGCACTTCTCCCATTGGAAGAACGATCAATCTAGTAGGCCAAACCAAACTGATAATTCGAAGAGACTTGCAAAGATATTTAAATCATGCATAAGATATTTCAGAGAAGAATCAAATATTTTTCATAGATAATCTTGATCATAAACCCACAATTCATCGGATCTCGACAAACACACCGCAAAAAGAATTACATCGAATAGATCTCCAAGAGAATTGATGAGAACTTTGTATTGAGATCCAAAGAGAGAGAAGAAGCCATCTAGCTAATAACTATGGACCCGAAGGTATTTGGTAAACTACTCAGATAACATCAGAGAGGCTATGGTGTTGATGTAGAAGCCCTCCATGATCGATTCCCCTTCCGGCGGAGCGCTGGAAAAGGCCCCAAGATGGGATCTCACGGGTACAGAAGGTTGCGGCGGTGGAAATAGGGTTTCATGGTGCTCCTGCATGTTTTTGGGGTATATGGGTATATATAGGAGGAAGAAGTACGTCGGTGGAGCTGCGAGGGGCCCACGAGGGTGGGGGCACCCCCCTGCCTCGTGGCCTCCTCGCTTTTTTCTTGACGGCCACTCCAAGTCTCCTGGATCACGTTTGTTCCAAAAATAACTCTACCGAAGGTTTCATTCTGTTTGGATTCCGTTTGATATTCCTTTTATGTGAAACACTGAAATAGGAAAAAAAAACAACAATTTGCACTGGGCCTTTGGTTAGTAGGTTAGTCCCAAAAATAATATAAAAATGTAAATAAAAGCCTGGTAAACATCCAAAACAGATAATACAATAGCATGGAACAATAAAAAATTATATATACGTTGGAGACGTATCAAGCATCCCCAAGCCTGCTCGTCCTCGAGTAGGTAAATGATAAAAAACAGAATTTTTGATGCGGAATGCTACCTAGCATAATTCTCAATGTAATTTTCTTTATTGTGGCATGAATGTTCAGATCCGAGAGATTCAAGAAAAAAGTTTAATGTTGACATAAAAATAATAATACTTCAAGCATACTAATAAAGCAATCATGTCTTCTCAAAATAACATGGCCAAAGAAAGTTATCCCTACAAAATCATATAGTATGGCTATGCTCCATCTTCACCACACAAAATATTTAAATCATGCACAACCCCGATGACAAGCCAAGCAATTGTTTCATACTTTTGATGTTCTCAAACTTTTTCAATCTTCACGCAATAGATGAGCATGAGCCATGTATATAGCACTGTAGGTGGAATATAATGGTGGTTGTGGACAAGACAAAAAGGAGAAGATAGTCTCACATCAACTAGGCGTATCAATGGGCTATGGAGATGCCCATCAATAGATATCAATGTGAGTGAGTAGAGATTGCCATGCAACGGATGCACTAGAGGTATAAGTGTATTGAATCTCAACAAAAGAAACTAAGTGGGTGTGCATCCAACTCGCTTGCTCTACTTTTGCTATAAAATGTTCCTGGCAGATTGTTAACATGTTTAGCAATTTTGCCGAGCTTGTTGTTGTTGATCCGTGCATGCTATGTTGTTGTTCTTGCCTTGTCTAGCTTCTATGCGATGTCTATTTACTAGGTGTATGCTTAGTTTGTCATGCAATGCCTCGTAGTGAGTGCATCGAGCTCGTAAACATGCCTACTTGTTAATCTGTTTTGCATGCTCTAGTTTTTCACAAAGTCTGAATCTGTTTATGTTTTTGCTATGTTCACATGCTTGCAATTGTATTTTCTGATCCCTTTTGGCTCATGGTCACTAAGGGACTTTTGTTATATGCTTAGAGTAGCTTCATTCCATGCCTTGCTTTGCCATGATATATTCCTGTAGCATGTAGTTTTCATGCTCTAAAGATTGCCTCCTGATGATAAATTCCAGACTTGTGTTAATTTCACAAAGTCTGAAACCTGTTATCATTTGCTCTTTTGCCATGCTTGTTTGAACCTGTTAATGAGTGAATTAGCTATAGCTCAGTGTTCATATTTTGTCAAGCATCATGAGTGGATCCCTGCCATGTATATTTTTGCCATGTTTGAGTGCAGTAGCTTAATTATCTTGATGCATTTAGAATGCTACTTGTTGTTTATCGCAGACCGGTGCCATATTTGTTTTGCTTGTCTTTTCCAAACCGTGCATCCGATTCCGGTGATCTTTATATCGTTTTTGACCGAAATCACCTCACCTTTCCAGTGGCACTCTTGGATTTCCATGTTGAGGCCAGGTTCAATCATTCCTTTTCCAAATCATGCATATGCATCATATACCGCATCCCGCATATCAGGCCATGTTCATGTGTTGGTTGTTTACTATGTTGTGTGCTTCTTTCCGGTGTTTGCTTCTTCGGGGTGGTTCCGATAATGTCGCTTTTGTGAGGAACCATTCGAATACGTCCGTTTGTCTTCTTCATGGACTCGTTCTTCTTCCTTGCGGGATTTCAGGCAAGATGACCATACCCTCGAAATCACTTCTATCTTTGCTTGCTAGTTTGCTCGCTCTTTTGCTATGCCTATGATGCGATACCTACCACTTGCTTATCATGCCTCCCATATTGTTAAACCAAGCCTCTAACCCACCTTGTCCTAGAAAAACGTTGTTTGTCTATGTTACCGCTTTGCTCAACCCCACTTATAGCGTTGTTTGTTGCAGGTGAAGATTGGAGTTTGTTCCTTGTTAGAACATGGATATTTTGTTGGGATATCACAATATCTCTTATTTAATTAATGCATCTATATATTTGGTAAAGTGTGGAAGGCTCGGCCTTATGCCTGGCATTTTGTTCCACTCTTGCCGCCCTAGTTTCCGTCATATCGGCGTTATGTTCCCGGATTTTGCGTTCCTTACACGGTTGGGTTATAGTGGGAACCCCTTGACAGTTCACCTTGAATAAAACTCCTCCAGCAATGCCCAACATTGGTTATACCATTCGCCACCTAGCCTTTTCTTTCCCTTGGGTTCTGCAGACTCAAGGGTCATCTTGATTAAACCCCCCGGGCCAGTGCTTCTCTAAGTGTTGGTCCAACTGAGCGATGTCCGGGGCTACCAGGGGCAACTCCGGGCTAGCCTACCCGATGTCTGGCTCATCTGAGTGTGCCCTGAGAACGAGATATGTGCAGCTCCTAGCGGGATTTGTCGGCACATTCGGGCGGTGTTGCTGGACTTGTTTTACCATTGTCGAGGATGTCTTGTAACCGGGATGCCAAGTCTGATCGGATTGTATTAGGAGAAGGAATATCCTTCGTTGACCGTGAGAGCTTGTGATGGGCTAAGTTGGGACACCCCTGCAGGGATTTGAACTTTCGAAAGCCGTGCTCGCGGTTATGGGCAAATGGGAATTTGTTAATGTCCGATTGTAGAAAACCTGAAGTGGACCTTAATTTAAAATACATCAACCGCGTGTGTAGCCGTGATGGTCTCTTTCCGGTGGAGTTTGGAAAGTGAACACGGTGTTGGAGTTATGTTTGGCGTAGGTTGTTCTAGGATCACTTCTTGATCATAGTTTCTCGACCGTGCTTTGCCTTCTCTTCTCGCTCTCATTTGCGTATGTTAGCCACCATATATGCTAGTCGCTTGCTGCAGCTCCACCTCATACCTTTTACCTACCCATAAGCTTAAATAGTCTTGATCGCGAGGGTGTGAGATTGCTGAGTCCCCGTGACTCACAGATACTTCCTAAACCAGCTTGCAGGTGCCAATGATGCCGTGCAGGTGACGCAACCGAACTCAAGGAGGAGCTCGATGAAGATTGTGTTTGATATTTTGTTTCGTTTCCAGTTGATCAGTAGTGGAGCCCAGTTGGGACGATCGGGGATCTGTGTAGCATTTGGGGTAGTCTTCTCTAATTTTGGTTCCATAGTCGGACCTTGATTGTATCTGGATGATGTAATGCTTTATTCATGTATTGTGTGAAGTGGCGATTCTAAGCCAACTATGTATCTCTTTCCCTTATGTATTACATGGGTTGTGTGAAGATTACCTCACTTGCGACATTGCTTTCAATGCGGTTATGCCTCTAAGTCGTGCTTAGACACATGGGAGATATAGCCGCATCGAGGGCGTTACAAGTTGGTAATCAGAGCCTTCCCCGACTTAGGAGCCCCCTGCTTGATTGAATCGCCGGCGTTGTTGAGTCTAGAAAAATGTTTTGAGTCTTATAGGATTATATATATCAGAGAGTAGGAATTCTTTTTACTCATCAGTCCCTTCGTCGCTCTAGTGAGACATCTTGACGTAGAGTTTTGACTCTTCTCTTCTCAAATTTCACTAAAAAAAATTTGGGATCACGCGGGTATCTTGGAATCGTTCCGATCGATTTGTGATGAGAACATTGTTCTTGGTGCCTCCTGACATTTATGGGTTGTGGCAGTGTCCCGGGGAGTTCAGCTCCAAGGTGTTGTCGTCACAATTTTATCGTTGAGATTCTGGAATACCTGAGTTTGCCGACATCGAAACTCTCTTTTATGCAGTTGTTGGTGAGATAACCTCGACGCCACCCAGT
Organism: Triticum urartu; assembly: GCF_003073215.2. NCBI lineage: Eukaryota > Viridiplantae > Streptophyta > Magnoliopsida > Poales > Poaceae > Triticum > Triticum urartu. The sequence goes on along the minus strand of NC_053027.1, from coordinate 236,720,028 downwards.
ACTGGGGCGGGAGTTCGGGAGTATTGCCATAACTCGTATAACGGATGCTTTTCGAAGGTTGAGGTAAATTATTTCCGAAAGTTTCTTGGTTATGTGTTGAAGGATGGATACAGCTGGATGAGGATTTGCTAGTTCTGAGTGAGATATTATGCTTCCCCTGTATCCCCAACACCTGATTGCATAACCGGAAAATTTCGGGAGTTTATAAGTGGGAATTCAAGTAGCTCTTAGGATATCTTTTCAACAGGTGTATGATATGAGATTGGGGTTCGACGTATAGTGGTCCGCCTATTCACGGTTGGTTTTACAGTGGTCTCGTTGTGTCTTAAAGAGTCCTTGGCTATGCCGACTCGGGGACGCTTCGTATGTCATGTGCATTGCCTTGTACATGATGGTGCTGTACGATCGAGCCCGTGTAGGCCCCACCACGAAAACTTCGGACGAAATCTCTATCATATGTTTGTTCCGGCTTACTCTGCAAGCCAATCCTTTGTTTTGTTTTCAGTTGTGGTATTCAAGTTGCTTAGAAGTCAAATGTTGATTCCATACCTTCTCTAAACGGTGTTCTCATACTCCGATGTGAATACCAATCCTTCTTGATCATCGACATTGTCATGTCAATCCTTTTCAACCGGCGTGTTTTCTCTTCAAGTGGATCCGACCGTTTTCAACATTCGCTTGATCAAGTATCAGTTCTTCTCAACGGTGTTTGTTTCATCCGTCTCCAAGTTGCCTTTGTTTTTCCCGCCAACCCACCCTTTTTCTTCAAGGAATCCGATGTCTTAATCAAGTATCCATCTTATTGATGTGAAGTCTCTCCATTCTTTTCCGTCAATATTCTTATCTGGTGATTCTCATGAAGATGCTCTACAAGTTCATCATCCTTCATTCTTTTCCCTTCTCCGGTGGATTTAATCCAAGTTTTCGGTGTTGACCATATCCTTTTTCCTCGTCTCAAATACCTTCTCATGCCGGTGCACCTCGTAATCATCCACTTCTCGCTATTCATTTGTTCCGGAGTGCTCAAGATATCTCAATAGGCTCGTCTTGTCATTCAAGATCCGTTCAACTTATTTCGATGTTGTTATCTCATTCAAGCCGTTTAATTCAACCGGTGCTATCTCCTTTTCAAGCAATCGTTCTATGGTGTACCTTTTGAGTGGGCCCTAACCCACAGGTCTTTTCCCAGGATCTAACCTGACTCTACTAATTTTTCCCGGAGTTACTCCCAAATTCTTTTCGAAGTTTGACGTAAGAATGATTTATCATCAATCATATGTATTTCTCCAAGATCTTTCAAATTCTTTTCATTGTTGGTTCAACTTTAACATTCTTCATTCCGGAGTGTCACAACAATTCTTGGTGGTGTTTCTCATCGTCATTCTATACATTTGAAGACCGAAGAAGAGTTTTTCCACCAAATCTTTCCCGTTCTCCCGAGATTCGTCATTCTAGCTGGTGGCCATCCTCTCATAATTGTTTTTTATTGTGAGAATTCTTTTCACCCAGTCGGAGCTTTTCATGAGTAGTTTCCATTTCTTTCCTCCGAAGACCATCTTTTCAAATATTATTCATTCCAGCTTTCAGCTCTCGTTCTTCAATCATACCGGTGCGTATATCAAGTATTTTATAATCAGCTCGGGATCTCTTCATTCTCATGTATCTAAATTCTCTCAAGTATCTTCATTCATTTTTCTAATTCTTACCGGTGTTTTCCTTATCTTTTCTTCGTTCATTTTCAATTCTTACGGTGTTTTGCAAATGATTCTCTTCCATGGTTATCATATTTATCCATTCATTGTTCCAATCCTACCGGTGGTTCGTTGAAGACCTTCTCAAGTTTGTGTTATATCTATCTTAATCCTTTCTACGAGAATAAGTTGTATGTAATCCGTTGCTTGTCATCAATTTAATCGGTGAAGGATAAGCATAATGTAATTCTTATTCTTGTTTCATCAAGTGAAGCCAATCCCTTATTCCGGAGGTTTATCAAAATTATTGATCTCAATTATTCATTTTTCCTTCCAGAGTGCCAAGTTTTCTCGGTTATATCATTTCAAAGCTTCTTCTTATCACTGCAAGGCTTCTCCTGGAGTCCTTTTCTACTTTCCCTTTCGTTTGATCATTCTATTACCAGAGTTCTTCATGGAGACGCTACATGATGGTTCATCAAGGATTTAATTTCCTAATCGAAGTGTTCATCAAGATTCTTTTCAGAGGAGCTCAAGCATTCTTCATCTTGCATTCCAAAGTGTAATTCTTTCTACCGTATCATTTGAGGTGGTGCTATGGCATTCTTCATAACTTGAGTTCATGCTTCATGATTCACATGTTGTCAAGAATGAGGTATCTTAAATCCATCAATCTCTTCATTGGATTTATCTTGGGTTATATTTCACCTAAAGCCTTCCCTAAGGATGTTGCTATCTATGGTGCTTATAAATGATCCAAGTTCTTCATTTACCCTCCCGGTGAAATATGTTTCTCGTCTCCTTCTTGATATCAAGCCAATCTATTGTTTTTCCGTGAGTGGCAGGTTGTCACCTCATAATTTGTGATGTATTCCATAAGACAATATCAAGCTTATTCTTTTCATTGTTGTTTTTTTCCAACAACTCCGTTTGACCCTTCTCCTATGGATGCCTTTTCAAACTCTTTTATGACAGAAGTTGGCATTTTCTTCTCCATTCTTTTATTTCAATTATCTATCTTCTATTCTTTTCTTCCGGAGGCTTTGTGATGTTGCTTTCTCTCCCATCATCCCGTTTTGTCAAAGATCATGTTCTTTTCATGCCTATCCATTTAACCGGAGTGTTGTGCCTTTTTGCTCAAGTTCTTTTTGCCTTATCAATCCTTGCATTTCTTTTCAACCGGAGTGCTGTCTGAGATCCTTCTTATCCCTTGTTTCCATTCATTCAATAGCTCCGGAGGCAGTGTGTAATGATTTCATCAAGTATCTTCTCATCTCATCAAGTTCTTATTCAATCCTCCTTCTTTTCATTCGGAGTGCTGCCCGAATTTGTTCTTCCCTGTTCCTCTTCCCTACCAGAGTGCTTTCAACTTTGTTCTTATTCGTTGCATTCTTCTTTCAATGGCTTAACCTTTTCAAGGCTCGTGGTTTCACTCGTTTGTCAAAGAAGCAACTTAGCTTTACCTCTCCTCTTTCTCTTCCGTTTTCCCTCTGGTGCCATTCTAGATCTCGGGACGAGATCCTCTCGTAGTGGTGGAGTGTTGTAACTCCCCGAGACCGATGTGCCAGGTGTCCTCTAGTTATTCGCTGTTGTTGCCTTGTCATTGATTGCGTGTCATGCATCTCATATCATGTCATCATGTGCATTTCATTTGCATACATGTTCATCTCATGCATTCGAGCATTTTCCCCGTTGTCCATTTTGTTATCCGGTGCTCCTATGTCACCCGGTGGCCCTTTCCACCTCTTTTCATGTGCGAGTGTTTACTACCGGTAGACCGCCTGTCAAGTTTCGTGCCATTTGGACTTCGTTTGATACTCCAACGGTTAACCGAGGGACCGAAAAGGCCTCGTGTGTGTTGCAGCCCAACACCTCTCCAAAGTGGCCCAAAACCCACCAAAACACCCTCCATCTTCTCGGTTGTTCGATCACGATCGCGTGGCCGAAAACCGCACCTCATTGGCAAATGGTAAAACCAAGATTGGGCCTTGCTGGAGGAGTTTTATTCAAAGCGAACTGTCAAGGGGTTCCCATTATAACCCAACCGCGTAAGGAACGCAAAATCCGGGAACATAACACCGATATGACGGAAACTAGGGCGGCAAGAGTGGAACAAAACACCAGGCATAAGGCCGAGCCTTCCACCCTTTACGAAGTATATAGATACATTTATTAAATAAGATATAGTGTGATATCCCAACAAGTAAACATGTTCCAACAAGGAACAACATCTCCATCTTCCAACAAGGAACAAACTTCGATCTTCACCTGCAACTAACAACGCTATAAGAGGGGCTGAGCAAAGCGGTAACATAGCCAAACAATGGTTTGCTAGGACAAGGTGGGTTAGAGGCTTGGTTCAACAATATGGGAGGCATGAAAAGCAAGTGGTAGGTATCGCAGCATAGGCATAGCAAAAGAGCGAGCAACTAAGCAAGCAAAGATAGAAGTGATTTCGAGGGTATGATCATCTTGCCTGAAATCCCGCAAAGAAGAAGAACGAGTCCATGAAGAAGACAAACGGACGTAGACGAACGGGTCCTCACAAACGTGACGTTACCGGAACCAACCTGAAGAAGCAAACACCGGAAAGAAGCACACAACATAGTAAACAACCAACACATGAACATGGTATGATATGCGGGATACGGTATGCGATGCATATGCATGATTGGACAAGGAATGCATGAACCTGGCCTCAACTTGGAAAAACAAGTGTGCCACTGGAAATATGAGATGAAATCGCTTGAAAACGATATAAAGAACGCCGGAATCGGAGCTACGGTTTGGAAATGGCAAGCAATGCAAATGTGACCACGGTCTGTGATTTACAACAAGTAGCCATCTAAATGCAACAAGATGAACATGCTACAGCACCCAAACATGGCATCAAAATACATGGCAGGGATCCATTCATGATGCTTAACAAAAGTCTAGCACTGAGCTACGGCCAATTCATCCATTAACAGGTTCAAACAAGCATGGCAAAAATGCATTTGGTAAACAGATTTCAGACTTAGTGAAATTAACACAAGCCTGGAATTTCAGATCAGATAGTACTCTTCGGAGCATGAAAACTATAAGCTACAGGACCTGAACATGGCAAAGTAAAGCATGGCATGGAGCTACTCAAAGAGCTTAACAAAAGTCCCTTAGTGACCTTGAGCCAAAAGGGATTAGAAAATACATTTGCAAGCATGTGAACATGGCAAAAACATAATCAGTTTTCAGACTTGGTGAAAACTAGAGCATGCTGAAACAGATATCAAGTAGGCATGTTTACGAGCTCGATGCACTCACTACAGAGCAAGTCATGGCAAACTAAGCATACACTCATCAAGAATACACAAAATACAAGCTAGACATGGCAAGAACAATAGCATAGCATGCACGGATCAACTACAACATCCACGGCAAAATCGCTAACAAGTAGACAATCTGCCCAGATTCACGAAGTAGCAAAAGTAGAGCTCGATTGACTCAAGCTAGGGTGCTCCATAATTGCAAACAAAGACATGGATGGATAGAGTACTAAAATATTAACAAAACATCCTTACTGATTATCCTCAAAAGAGGCACGGATCACTAGGAAACAACATGAACATATGACCATATGAGATAAACAGCTCAAGGACTTAGTGGAAATGCTAAGTCCCTGAAATCAGCATTACCAAGTGCCTCACTTTGCAAGCTTGTGCTAGTCACCACACACATCACAAAAATACATGGGTTGCACCTCTGGATAGATGGCAAAACCCTTAACAAAACACATGTAGAGCTCATGGGCATATCATGCATACAATAATCATGGCAAAAATGACAAATATCTAAATGGAGCAACAGATCTGACAATTATCTCAAGTAGCACTCTTCTAACAGCATTCCGGGAATCAATATGAACTCAAATGAAAATGATGCAATGAGATGAAATGATGTACTCTCTGAGGCGAACATTTTGATACGCTATATGCTCAAATCGGAGTTACGGATGATGAGTTATGGCATGATGAACAAGAGCATCTGAATCAGGAAATTTGGGACTTAGTGGAAATATCACCTCCAGATCTAGATCTAGGGTTCCGAGGTCAACGACGATGCCGGCGGCCTCTCCGGCGATGGGGCGGCGGGACGGCGCCGGAGGATGGCCGGGGCGCTCGGGGACGGCCGGATCCGGTCCGGCCAGACCGGATCCGCGACAAGGGCGACGGTGGCGCGCGCTCCGGCGAGGCGCGCGGGGCGAGGTGGCGCGGGGTGGTCCGGCGACCGAGGCGGCGGGGCAGGACGCCGGCGAGCATGGCGCGGTGGCGAGGCATACAGCGGCGAGCAGCAGCGTCGGGCGCGGCCCGACGATGAGGTCCGGCGCGGCCTGGGCGCGCAAGAGCGGCGGCGGGCGCCTCCGGGCCCGGGCGGGCCTTACTCGGGTCCCACGGGCCACGGCGGAGGAGAGAGAGGCGCGGGCGAGGTGGCGGCATCCGATTCGGTGAGGGCGGTGGCGGCGGTGACGTGGCGGCTCCCCATTGGTCAGAGTGAGGTGGCCGGGCGGGGTGGACATGTCCGGCCGCCGGGCGGACGTGTCCGGCGGCGCAAGGAGGACGAAGGTTAGGGTTTGTACCGCGAATATTTCGGAGGGGATCACATATTTATAGGTAGAGGGAGCTAGGAGAGTCCAAATGAGGTGCGGTTTTTGGCCACGCGATCGTGATCGAACGACCGAGATGATGGAGAAGGTTTAGGTGGGTTTTGGGCCACTTTCGAGGGGTGTTGGGCTGCAACACACACGAGGCCTTTTCGGTCCCTCGGTTAACCGTTGGAGTATCAAACGAAGTCCAAATGGTACGAAACTTGACAGGCGGTCTACCAGTAGTAAACCAAGGCCGCATGGCAAGTCTCAGTCCAATCCGGAAATGTTTAATCCCACACACGAGAAGAAGGTAGAAATGACCACCGGAGGAGAACGGAGCGCCGGATTGCAAAACAGACAACGGGGAAAATGCTCGGATGCATGAGACGAACACGTATGCAAATGAAATGCACATGATGACATGATATGCAATGCATGACACGCAAGCAATGACAAGGCAACAACAGCGAATAACTGGACGACACCTGGCACATCGGTCACGGGGCGTTACGACACTCCACCACTACGAGAGGATCTCGTCCCGAGATCTAGAATGGCACCGGAGGGACAACGGAAGAGAAAAGGAAGAGGTAAAACTAAGTTGCTTCTTTGACAAACGAATGAAACCAAAGAACCTTGAGAGGTTGAACAAATTGAAAGAAAGAATACAACAAAGATGAACGAGGTTGAAGACACTCCGTTAGAAAAGAGGAACGAGGAAGAACAACTTTGGGAAGCACTCCGATTAAAAGAAAGGAATTGAATAAGAACTTGATAAGGTGATAGAACTTGAAAAGAGGGCACGACACTCCGGTTAAATGGATAATCATGAAAAGAACCTGACCTTTGACGAATGGGATGATGGGTTGAGAAGGGCAACATCACCAAGCTTCTGGAACGAAAGAAATAGAAGATAGATAATTGAAATAGGAGAATGGAGAAGAAAATGCCAACATCTACCACAAAAAAGCTTGAAAAGGCATCTTTAGGAGAAGGGTCGAGCGGAGTTGTTGGAAAACCAACAACGAAAGGAAAAGCTTGATATGGACTTATAGAAGACATCTCAAAATTATGAGGTGACAACTCGCCACTAATGGGAACAAGATTGGATAAGAACAAAGAGAGGAGAAACTATTTCACTGGGAGGATAAAGAAGAACTTGGGTCCTATATAAGCACCATAATTAGCAACAATCCTTAGGGAAGGCTTTAGGTGAAAAATAACCCAAGATACCTCCAACGAAGAAGTTGATGGATTTAAAATATCTCATTCTTAACAACATTTGAATCATGAAACCAAAACTCAAATTATCAAGAATGATATAACACCACCTCGAATGATACGGTTGAAAGAATTGCACTTTAAAATGCAAGATAAAGAATACTTGAGCTCCTTTGAAAAGAATCTCAATGAACACTTGAAGAAGGAATTATTTCCTTGATGAACCATCATGTAGCACCTTGATGAAGTACTCCGGTAAACAAAAGGATAACGAAAAGAAAGAGAAGTTGGAAACACAATGTGAAACCTTGTAATGATTTATATGGATCTCCGTGATAATTAGAGCTTGGAACTCTGGGAAAGAAAGATGAGCACTTGAAACCAAGAATATGTATGATGAACCACTCCGGAATAAGGAATTAATCACTTGGATGAACAAGAATAAGAATTATGTTATGCTTGTCCTTCACCAATTAAATTGATGATAAACAATGGATTTGGCATACTACTTATACTCGTAGAAAGGATTAAGATAGATATAGCACAAACTTAATGGACCACCGGTAGGATTGAAACAAGGAATGAATTGATATGATGAAGAAGGAAGAGAACACTTGAGCAACCACCGTAAGAATTGAAAAGAACGATGAGAAGATAAAGAAACACCAGGTAAGAATTAGCAAATGAATGAAGAACTTGAGAGAATTTAGATACAAGAGAACAAAGAGATCACGAGCTGATTGAAGATCACTAGAACTAAGGACCGATAAGATTGGAGAATGATAACTGACAGCTGAGAATGAATAAATCTGAATTGATGGACTCCGGATAGCAAACTGATAAGACTCTTGAATTACTCCGGATAGGTGAAAAGAATTCTCACGATCAAAACAATTACGAGAGGATGGCAACAAGCTAGAATCACGAATCTTGAAGAGAGCGGATAAGATATGGAGGCAAAATCTTCTTCGGTCTTCAAATGATGAGGAAGACGACAAGAAACACCACCGTGAATTGTTGAGAAACTCTGGAATAAAGAAGAATAGGCAAGTTGAACCAATGATGAAAAGAATTCGACAGATCTTGGAGAAAACATTTGACTGATGAAAACTTCATTCTTACGTCAAACTTCGAAATGGATTTGAGAATAACTCCGGTAGAAATTAGAAGAGTCTGGTAAGATCCTGGGAAGAGACATGTGGGTTAGGGCCCACTCAAAAGAAAACACCGTTGAAATGATTAGAAGGAGAGATTGCACCGGTTGAGTTAAATAGCTTGAATGAGATAAACATCCTCAAAATAGGATTAACGGATCTTGAATGACAAGACGATCCTTCTGAGATATCTTGAGCACTCCGGAACAAATGAATAGCGAGAAATGAATGGTTATGAGGTGCACCGGCACGAGAAAAGCATTTGAAATACAGAAAAGAATATGATCGACACCGAAATCTTGAATTGGATCCACCGGAAAAGGAAAGAATGGAGAATGATGAACTAGAAACTTCGTTAGTATCTTCACGAGAATCACCGGATAAGAACATGAAGGGAGAAGAATGGAGAGACTTCCATAATAAAATGGATATTTGATAAAGAAATCCGAGACCTCGAAGAAAAAGGGTGGGTGGGTGGGAAAACAAAGGCAACTTGGGATGGAAGAAAACGACACCGTTGAGAAAGCTAAGATTGGATCTTGCGGATGTTGAAATGTTCGGATCCATTAGAAGAGAAGCACACCGGTTGAAAAGAATTGACATGACAAACTTGATGATCGAGAAGGACTAGTATTCACATAGGAATATGAGAACACCATTTGGGGAAGGTATGGAATCAACACTTGACATTGAAGCAACTCGAATACCACAACTCAAAACAAAAACAAAGGGTTGGCTTGCAGAATAAGCCAGAACAAACATATGATAGAGATTCCGTCCGAAGTTTTCGTGGTGGGGCCTACACGGGCTCGATCGTACAGCACCATCATGTACAAGGCAGTGCACATGACATACGAAGCGTCCCCGAGTCGGCATAGCCAAGGACTCCTTAAGACACAATGAGACCACTGTAAAACCGACCGTTAATAGGCGGACCACTAGACGTCGAACCCCAATTTCAAATCATACATCTGTCAGAAAGATATCCTAAGATCTACTTGAATTCCCACTTATAAACTCCCGAAATTATCCGGTTATGCAATCAGGTGTTGGGGATACAGGGGAAGCATAATATCTCACCCAAACTAGCAAATCCTACATCTAGCTGTATCCATCCTTCAACACATAACCAAGAAACCTTTGGAAATCATCTACCTCAACCTTTGAAAAACATCCGTTATACGAGTTATGGCGATACTCCCGAACTCCCTCCCTAGTACTGGGTGGCGTCGAGGTTATCTCACCAACGAACTGCATAAAAGAGATTATCGATGTCGGCGTACTAAACTCAGGTATTCCAGAACTGCAACGATAAAATTATGACGACAACACCTCAGAGCTCAACTCCCCGGGAAACTTCCACAAAACCCCTGACAGGAGGCACCAAGACAATGTTCTCATCACAAAACCATCGGAACGATTCCAAGATATCCGCGTGATCCTAAAAAAAATTTAGTGAAATTTGAGAAGAGAAGAGTCAAAACTCTACGTCAGGATGCCTTACCAGAGCGATGAGGAGACTGGGAAGTAAAAAGAATTCCTAAACTCTCCGATATATAATTCCTAAATGACTCAAAACATTTTTCTAGACTCAACTCGTCCGCTAATTCGATCAAGCAGTGGGGCTCCTAAGGTCGGGGAAGGCTCTGATACCAACTTGTAACGCCCTCGATGTGGCTATATCTCCCACGTGTCGAAGCACAACTTAGAGGCATAACCGCATTGAAAGCAATGTCGCAAGTGAGGTAATCTTCACACAACCCATGTAATACATAAGGGAAACGATACATAGTTGGCTTACAATCGCCACTTCACACAATTACATGAATAAAACATTAC